>NC_136487.1:106995097-107022597 GCF_053919585.1 Euprymna scolopes | reverse complement strand
TATATATATATATATATATATATATATCAAAGTTTGAAATAAGATTTATCATTACCTATGATGAAATAAAGACGTAACAATTTTATATATATATATATATATATATATATATATATATATATATATATCAAAGTTTGAAATAAGATTTATCATTACCTATGATTAAATAAAGACGTAACAATTTTATATATATATATATATATATATATATATATATATATATCAAAGTTTGAAATAAGATTTATCATTACCTATGATGAAATAAAGACGTAACAATTTTATATATATATATATATATATATATATATATATATATATATATCAAAGTTTGAAATAAGATTTATCATTACCTATGATTAAATAAAGACGTATATCAAAGTTTGAAATAAGATTTATCATTACCTATGATGAAATAAAGACAAAAATCTGAACAAATCAAATGTAAATTGAAAATTAACATTGTGAACTCATCACTATAAAAAAAAAACACACACATTAAAAGTCAAGCAAAGGCAGGAGATGAATGAATGAAGGATTGTCTGGCTGACTACTTTTAGGAACAAAGCGTCTGATAGAAATAATCCTTTACCTAAACAGATTATCCTAAGGAGGAGCAGGGAGGTCATATTTATCTTTTTCTTTACAAAGGTGTTAATCCCCAAGACAGAATGAAATCTAGCAAAAATTTTGTTATTGATTTTAATTAAATTGAAACCCCAAAAAAACACAATTCTCAAAAATTGAGCACATTTCAATTTTACACGAAGAAAAAAGACGCATAGCTGTTAGCTTTATTATCAGTTTTTACTAAGTTTTGATTTAGGAGTATTTTAGTATGACTCCTCATACTTATTTTGGCATTATGAACCTGTCTTGAGATGAGGAATCTAATCAATAGAAATTATTTCAAACGTCTACATTCAAATAGAAATCTGCACAGAATAGAATACGAGTACCAATCAGATTTCGCATTTAATTGCTGAGTTGTTAGCACATTTGTTACTACATTTCCATCCAAACGTCCAGGGATCTTGATTAATAGGGCATCTTCTAATTCTTCAAATAGTTGTTGAATTCTCTCCAGAAGCTGGATATCGTATATTAGAAAGGAGCCTGGACATGCGATAAAATGGGAGAAATATTTCAGAAGTTCATGAGGAATGTCAGATGACAAATAGGGAGTCATAGTCACTGGAACCAGATTGCATCATTGAGCAATTGCACAACTAATCATTTTGATTATATTATTTTCTTGCTTTGTTTGCAGTCTGAATGCAATATGGCTTGAAGGACAAGTCAACCAGACAGCTGAGATCTTTTATTCACCGCCTTAAGACAAGCTGTGTCACTGCCAAAAGTAAGAGTAGAGTCGGAAAAAGAATTGATTGCAATATGACAAGATATTGAGATACAAGTCCTATTTAATAGAGCATTTCCAGGCATGTTAAAATTTAGATTTGAAGTTATCAATCTCACTTCTATAGACTACTAATCATCTGCAATCACTTCTGGCATGTCATTGATATAGATATGTAGAAACAGAATAGGATCCAACGTGGGGTATTGGGAAACACCACTACAAGCACCATCTCGGATGACAGACTGTCATTTATCTGTACCTTGTATGTACGATCACCACTTTATAACAGATTCATGGAGGTTATAGATGTTGAGTTTTTATAAAAGTGACTGAAAAAAAAATCAAAGGCCTTGGCAAAATTCAGAAAGATGTTAGCAGGATCTCCATTGTCCATTATATTCATAACTCATTTTTCCATTACAAGTAAATTTGTGACACAAACATTTCAGAATTAAATCACATTAAGATGGAGAGATGGCAGCAATAAATGCAAGATGAACCATGACTGCTTGCTGGATTTCTATGGAAATGATAGATAGCAATTTATTGGATCATCTTTGTCACCAGTTTTTAAAGATGAGATATGGATATGTGTCAATCAGCAGAAACAACTCTGGTCGTCAATGAACTACTCACAAAATTTTGCTTTAGCTTCCTTGAGCTATACTGTGTTCAAATTCAATATTTGTGCTAAGCATATCTCCTCGATAACAGAAAGTGATTATCACCTTCTCTTTATACGGACAAGTGTCAATAGGATGCAACTGTCGCATGCATTGCCTACATTTGAAGTTCACATTCAAGGTTACTTCAGATCACTGCACACAAAATGATCAGGTCAATTTCTGGGGAAATAAAATGCATAACCTATTTTCTTTTTAAAACTAAATTCCCTATTAAAAAAGTCAGAAAATATTTTCTTAATTCTATATGAAAAAATATTCTCTTAAAACTCAATATTATTTGGATGAAAACTGGTCATTTGATTTTAATTAAATCTATTACATAATGGTTTTATTGAAAAAAGAAAAATACAAATGTTTGGTATCATTTATTTTGTTTTTTTACAATTTATTTCTATAAAAGTAAATGTATAAAAAATTTTGGAATTAACACAAAAAAAAAAAAAAAAAAAAGGTGGTTTTATTTTATGACTCTTGTCACACTTTTTCATAAAGATGTGAAAATTAATTCAGTAATTTTTGTGTATAATCCAATTAAAAAAAGTAAGAAAATAATATAACTTGTTTCTGACACTTTCAAAATGATTAGTTGTGCAATTGCTCAATGATGCACTCTGGTTCCAGTGACTATCACATGCAACCATCCACAAACATCTCTAATGTTGATGATCTCCATCTGTAGAGCCTTGTATTACAAACATCAGAATGAAAATTTTTAGCACATCAAATGGGGATGCTGTAAGGCAAGATTCCATTTCTGGCATGAATTTATCTGTTATATTGTTTGTCTGTGAACAAGGTTGAAAAAGTTCTCTTAATTCTTTTCTCAAAGAGACAATGATGTTAACGTTAAACCAGATTTAATTGAAGAGCTGCTTTTGGATTATCTTTGTAGGAGATGTTTATGGGGTCTTATTACCCCTATTTATTGGAATATACAGATTGCTTACTTTGAGTGACCAGATCAAAACAGGTTTCAAAGTTTTATATGCAAATATTCATCTAGTTTAAGACCATGCAAAAAATGAGGACAAGTTTCATAATAATTCCAAGAAATTTCCAAAATTTGTAAAGAGGAAAATGTGAAAAGATTACCAAGAGCTTTCACGACTTGTTCATCTGTCATCGTAACCGTTCGGTCTTCTTTCTTTCGCCGAGTGATGACTTGATCAGTACAATCTGGTGCATTGGTCAGATTTGGATCTGGTAAGCCATCTGTTTCATCGGAAAGAGGAGCTGGTTTGGCAGACTGAACAATAAAATTAGTTCATATTTTATTTAATAGAAAATTTAAGGATTAAAGAAATGCACACAATTTTAGCAGTGATTATTAAAAACACATCTTTTCACCAATCAAGTAAAAAAAAAAAAATTATATAATTTGAAGTCAAAAGTAAAAACACACATGACAAATCAAATAAATCTGATGAGATAAAAAAAAACTGGAAAGAGGGAAGCTGAATCTTAACATTTTGCCTAATTGTTGGGAGAGCTTTTTCAAGAGTGGCAAAGTAGAAAAGGACATGATGATCAGTATTTTAGTGAAAAGGAAAAAATATTTATGCAAAATTTGAGCAAATCAAAGTTGAAATGTAGAATGGGTCAGGAGGTTAGAGAAGTAAATTTGTATACACATCTTCAGTTTAAACAAAATTTTTTCTAAACGAGTTTTAAATAATTTGTTTTTTTATATAGTTTATGCAACACACACACATATTTAAATATAAATTCCAATCAAAAGGTTGTGAAAATATTATTTTTGCCTATCCTTTTACAAGGATAAAATCTCCATTTATATAAAAGTTTTTATTTATGATTTTCATTATGAAGCAAACTATGTGAAGCATTCTGTTCAGTGATTAGAGGGGAGGATTTTTTTAACATGTTCATAATAACATCTGTAATTTCAAATCTAGGCATCATCAAGATATTTTCAGACCAGTAACTAGGCCATGAGGGAACATTTATTGGAAAATAAGTTCTGTGACAGTTTAAGCATTGTTTAGAGCATGGGCTCTGAAACTATTAGAAGCTTTAGTTATTGATATTAGGGGTAGGCTATAGAAACAAATTTTTTTAAATAAATGCCAAAAGTGGCTTATTACCTTCATTTATATGTAAATAGATGGGAACAAGTGATTTTGTTCAAAACAGGTCAAAATTGGAGGGTCGCTGGCCCCAAACGTGATTTGACCGCATCGACGCGTGAAAATGGCCCAAATTTCACCCCCGAACACACTTAATCACTTATTGAAAGCCACAGGGTGTATTTTTTTACTATAAATGCATTTGTATCATTAAATCTAACATTCCCATTGGCTATCCCACAAGTATAGGGCTTTTTAGGGTATCTCAGAGTCCAAAATGGGTCAAAATTACCCCAAAATTAGCCAAAAATGGTCGGAAATAACGGATTTTTCAAAATGCACCTCCCATGGGCCCAAAGACACCTCTACATGGCAGAAACTGTTGGGAAATGCTTGAAGCAGGCACTCTAACTTTTGCACTGTTAATGAGGGGTATAAGGACCTTTAAAAGGGGCTAAATATGGCCGATTTAGCCAAAGAGAGTCAAAAAGTCCCTAAGAATCAACATAGGTTGTCAAAAAGGGGCTCAATTTGAGTTATAGATGGAAAATTACCAAATAAGGAAAGGTTTTCTTTCTGTAACAATGCAATGGCATCTTTAAATAGACACGATAACATTGCATTGCATTAATTGTGAATTTGATTGAACTTTGCTTTCTTTTTCAGTTAGTAAAATGCAATGAACATGGCTGGTATAGCAGGGCAGATTGACGAAGATTATAATTACGACGATTGGATTTATCTTCTGCTTGATTCTCTTCCAACTGAGGCTGAATGTGTTCAAGCTGTGCAACATCATGCTGCCAAATATGGTACCACGATACAGAAAAATCATATTCACCAGTTCTCCTTGCGATTACTACAATTGTGGCAGAAAGCCTTTGGAAGTGATGTTCGTTATGTTACAATACCTGGGATAAAACATAAACTTGATTGATCGCTAAAAATTTACGACAAAGATGTCTACAAAGCAAAGGGTTCCAGACGTGTGAATATGATTAAATGGAAACGAGAGCACCATGTCCTTCTCAATATACTTTCAAAAGATGTGACTCCTGATGAATTTGATGTACATGAACGAAGATTCTTTGTCGATCAAAAGTCTCTCTCTCGCAAATGGCTCATTGACACTTTCCACGTCAATATGGAACATGAACGGTTTCTGGCAGAGCATGAACTGCACAATCATTTGGATTTGGACGATGATGTATTTGAAGTGGAGGATATAAGTGACTAATTGCCAGAGCATGATACCTCAAACAATTTGAACTACTCATTAAACAGATCGGGTACAATCCCGAATTGAAGAGCAGAAGACATTGAAAATTCAATTTTTGTCGTGCAATGTCATTGGTGCATGGAACTTGACAAGACGAAAACTAGTATTTGTGCTAGAGAATAATGATGTGATTGACGAGCTCTTTAATGCATTATATTGATATTTTACTGTTGAATGATTTTAAAGTAATGTGAAGTGAAGCTGTGTCTTGAAATAACAAAATAATTCCTTTGCTAATTACTCATACCTTTTATCAAGTTATTCAATATATTGGTTACAAATCGAGAAATAGCGAATCGAGGGCCATTTTCATCAATTTTGGGGTAACTATGAGAACAATATGAATTCAGACTCTTCTTGGACAGCATTTTATTGACATTCAATGTTCAATTTACAATTAATTACTTTCTGAGAAGTTGATGTAAAGTTACGATGTTTCTAAAAAGTATCATTGATGAATGAACTAATGATTCATATGTTATGTACCGTAAAGCGTAATTTTGTTATTTTTGGATTGTTTTGACCCTTTTTACATCCCCCAAAGATCTCTAAATACCCTAAATACAAATGGATAAGATAACAGGGTGGTTATTTCAGTCTTCCAACTGTAAAAAGCCATACAGGAGTGTTTATAAGAGCCCGATGAGATATAATACCTGCATTTTGGGGATTATCCGTGATTTTCGTTTATTTTTGGGTAAATTTGACCCATTTTGGACCCTTAAGATACCTTGAAAAGCCCTATATAGGTGGGATAGCCAGTGAGAATGTTAGATTTAATGATATAGAGCCATTTATGGTCAAAAATTGCACCCTGTGTGGCTTGGGAGGTGCATTTTGGAAAATCCATGATTTCCAACCATTTTTAGCTAATTTTGGGGTAATTTTGACCCATTTTGGACTCTGAGATACCCTAAAAAGCCCTATACTTGTGGGATAGCCAATGGGAATGTTAGATTTAATGATACAAATGCATTTATAGTCAAAAAATGCACCCTGTGGCTTTCAATAAATGATTAAGTGTGTTCAGGGGCGAAATTTGGGCCATTTTCACGCGTCGACACGGTCAAATCACGTTTGGGGCCAGCGACCCTCCAATTTTGACCCGTTTTGAAAAAAATCACTTGTTCCCATCTGTTTACATATAAATGAAGGTAATAAGCCACTTTTGGCATTTATTTGAAAAATTTTGTTTCTATAGCCTACCCCTATTGATATGGTAATCGTTTTTGTGTAGGCAGAAAGAATATCCCCACAACATTGAGTTGATAGAAATTTGTATTTATAAATTTCCATCAACTGAAGGTTGTGGGAGTATTAATATTCTAATATTTTCAGATGATGTTTAAATCGCAATAAACCACATTAATAAAAAATTGATGAAACTTGCACAAACAGCTTCAGACATTTTTCCGTATTTCTTTGAATTTTGCCGTCATGTTTTTTTTTATTGACACAAAACTAATCTTGTTGCTACCATAGCCACATTTTTTAATAATTATTACCCTTTATAGCAAAAGTTTTTTTTTATTTGAGAAAAGCATTAAATAATGAAGAATGTTATAATTAGTTCTTTGGGTGTTTTTTGCTAAAATTACATGAATAGATTTTTATTTTGTTTTCATATCACAAGGAGAAAATGATAATTTTAAAAAGGATGAAGTATCATTGTACATCATCTTGTTATCTTAAACAAAACAAGTTTTAGTCTCCCCTCCATCAAGGCCAGAGGTTTTGGGGAAATATCAGATAATTTGTAATTCATATGCAAAACTAGGAAACCAAATGACTATGATTGAAACATTTTATGGCTGTACAAAAAAAAAGTGCCAAAAATAGGCTCTGGATGATCCCCTTAATGTGTGACCTTAAGGACAATTGTCACATAGCCCTCAACACAACTCAGGTCATTACCTTTCCAACGAGCTTTCATTTGTTAAATTCTGATCAATAATCACTGAGATTTGGAACTTATAAAATTGCCAAAAAAGGTGGTATATATATATATATATATATATATATATAAATAAATAAATAAATAAATAAATAAATAAATAAAAGGTACGGGCAAAATGAATGCCGATGCTCAAGATGTATAACATTTTGACCTCTCCTTTTACTTAAAAATCCACCAACTATAACGTATAATCATCAATGTAAGATAATTTTCATATAATCTCGGAAATAAAGTAAAAAAAAAATTAAATTGAAAAATAGGAACATACAAAAATAAATTAAAAAAAAAGAAAGAATTATACAAACGTTCCATGTCGGTAAGTACAGATGCACATTCTTGAAAAGAAAAGGAAAAAAAAAATGCTCAATATGCTGGAACATTGTTAAATAATAATGACATTATGTCATTAATGTGCTTCCATACTTCTTTGAATTTCGCCGCCATGTCCTTTTTTTATTGACACGAAACTAATCTTGTTGCTACCATAGCCACATTTTTTAATAATTATTACCCTTTATAGCAAAAGTTAAGTACATTTATTGTATTAATTCATTATTTTAAGACTAACTTAATACTTCACTTGGAAATAATTCCAGAAAACTTATATTTCTCTTGCCAGAAAAATGTAAACACGATCTTTGTCATAATGAATTTTTACGTGAAATGTATGGTTTTTCAGATTTGAGATAAAATTATTCCATGTATTTTTTATTTCACACGCTATTTTTTCTTTGAGAAATTAACTTTAAGCTTTAATCTTTTAAACAATCAAAAAGTAACCAAAAATTAAAATATTATGATTAGCCGGCGTTCAAAACCAGGTCCCATACCTAAGCAGCCATTAGAATTGCCCATACCTCATACACACACACACACACACACACACACACACACACACACACACACACACACACATAGCCAAATTGAATATTGAAATGCTTATATCTTTGGTTCTATTGGACAAAACTACATGAAAATGTGCAGGCTTTTTGAAGATTATAATACTATTCTATGGTTAAAATTTTATGACAATTAGTAAAAAAGAATCTATATTTTCAAACTAATAAAATATGCCAAAATTTGCCTACATTTGTATATATAGTGTTCTGGCAGGCTAGCTTTAGTTTTGCTGCTTTGGGATGAATTTTGTTTAGGGTTATTTAATTATTTTTTTGCTAGTTTGTCTCCTCTGTGGCCTTGCTAGGCCATTAATAGATAATATTTAAAATTCTGTACAGAATCCAGAGTTTGACAGAAAGATACCAGAGTTTGATGATACACCTGGGGGCTTAGGAGGTTGCATCAGCTGAAATGTGCGAATCAGACTCAGGATGAAGACAGTAGTCTGAAGAATTCAAATAATGAAAGCATTTGTATAATCCTTGTTAAAGTTTATCATTTTTGTGTAAAGTGTTATCACTTTGCATCTCTCTTTGAAATTCTTTGAGTTCATGTCCAACGTTGAAGATGCTTTTCTTTTACGCATTCTAGTGCAGTTTTCTTCTGGTGCTATTTGAGGTTTTTGCGCATCAAATAAATTACAAATTATCTTCTTTTAACTATTCTTTGTAATTATTCGATTCAGGTGTATACCTTTTTTTAAGTTGGTTTTTGGGTACCAAGATCCGAAGGAAGAATGCATTGAAACAGTATCGCTGTGTGGCTTAGCTATAAGTTTTTATTTTACTTTAATTTTATTTTAAGCTTTTTGTTTTTTATTATTCTCTGGTAATCGTTTGCTAAGCATTACAAACCTGATGTCATTTATACTAAAAAAAAAAAAAAAAAAAAAAAACATTTAACTTCTTCACATATTAATTTCTGTCGCTTGTGTTTCCTTTGTCAAAACATGCTCTATAGAAAAGCCGTCTTAAAATTCATGTCTTCTTTCTTCCTGTTTTTTTTCTTCCATTTTCTTTTGTCTAAATACCTACAATTGAATTGTATCCCCACTAAAATGAGTAAAATCTCTATTTTGTAAATAGAAATTGGTTCCGACTCAGACTCATTGCATATGTTCTACACTTTAACTCATTTTAAAATCCTTTCATCTTTGAGTCTTAACATACGTTAACATTGTATTTTGTATCCATCTCTTCAAATTAATACAAAAAACGGAGCTGATACTTTATGCAAAATACACTTCCGAACTTTAATAAAAGGCAGATTTATCTTTCTTTGTTAAAAATCTCCACTTCTACTGTAAATATGTCTATGTTTCTATTTATACTTAATTATACATATAGAATTCACCACAGCTTATACTTCACTTATACCTGTACTGAATTATACTTCAAATCATAGATATATCGCTACTTTAATCTAAATGGAATAGATACATTTTATTATCCCTCTTATCTAATATTCAGAGTTCAGGCATCAAATTTTATTTTAATTCCTAATATCAACTGAATCATACTTTAACACGTTATCCTATTCCTAAACTAACATGTAAACTATATTTAAACTATATATTAACTCCTCTCTCTCAAACCAACCAGTTTCAAATTCACTACATGAATTTTTACTTACCGCTTTTCCAGTATCAATGAAATGGAAAGCATAATAATGTCCTTTTCAATTTTTGAGGAGTGTAATTTTTCAGTAGATATATAACCTTTAGTAACTAACCCAATAAATATTTACTACCCATGCGGGGGTCGCAGAAATCCCTGGTTTAGGACTCAGGCGCGGGGCTAACCCTGTCAGTGTTGATGGACCCGTACATCTTCCACTCCTGCCACATTCCATCCCCTAAAACCAGGCACTTCAAGGGTGCTTGAGTGCCATATGAATATGCAATTGGATTGGGTTGATTTTTGTCTGACGGGTTTGACAGTTTCTGGCTGCTGTTTCCAACTGATAGTACAGGACTCCTAACTCTTTGGTAGCACTTAGAGTGGTTGCTTCATCATCAGTTGTATAATATCGGAATGGTTGTAGTGCCATGTTGCGCACGGAAAGGGACTCTGCACCCATCTCCGATGGACTTTCCCAAGGTCATAATCGTGTAGATGAAGATGGTCTACTTGTGTTGCATATTTGGTATTCTGCACAACCACTTTGTCCAACACCTCTCACCCATAAACTGAAACTTTTAAATAAAATAAAATGGCAGTTCAATCAAAAGTTACGATCGAACCAGGCATAAACTCAAACAAAAACCAATTTGCCTCCTCTATTTCTGACCACAATTCCCGATGATTGTGTAACAAATGCTCATTGCCCACTCGGTGATAATGGAAGAAATTGCCCTAAATTCTCAACCCAAAGCTGAAGAGCCATCATTATAAGAAGGCTGACTGGAAAGCCATCAGGAATCTCATCAAAGATGCCCATGGAGAAGTATATTTTCTCTTCCTACAGAACAGTGTGCAAGTGAGACCAAATGATTCAAAGCGACAATTGAAGCACATGTTCTCATGCGGAAGTTGTTCTGCTAGATCTACAACAGATGTGCTAATGGTTTTATCTCATAGGATTAGTGAATCTCTCGACAAAGGCTTCCTTTCTAGAACAATTGCTCGACATATCAAAGGTCTTTGATAGGGTATGGCATAAAGGCCTACTTCACAAGATTTCCAGCTACGATATAGCTGGAAATGTCTTCTCAATTATTAAATCATTTCTCTCTCATAAGAGTAGTGGTTGATGGGCAGAAATCAGAAGCTCACAGTATTAAGGAGTCCCTCAGGGGTCAATCCTGGACCCAACTCTCTTCCTGATCTACATCAATGATCTCCCAAAACACATACTTAAATGGCATCTATGGCAACACATCAACGGTTGTAAATAAACAAGTTCTCTCTGATTCTCTCTCCTCTGATCTTGAGTGCATGGTACAATGGGGAAAGAGGTGGCCTGGTGAAAGAATTGACCCATTACATTATCGCCCCATTAGCCTCCTCCCTCTTTTTTGTCAAAATATTTGAGTTCATAATCAACCAAGCTCTAGTCCATCGCCTTAGTTGCTAAACTTCTGACCGCCCAGCAATATGGATTTAGGCAAGCCCGTTCAACAGCAGATATCCTAACTGTAATCTCTGAACATATATACCATACACTGAACAAAACGGGGGAGAGTAGGGCAGTAGCCCTAGATATATCTAAGGCTTTTGATAGGGTATAGTACGATGGTCTTCTCAGGAAAGCAGATCATACGGTATCACTGGATGAATACTCAACATAATTAAATCCTTAAATAAGTCCAAGTTGTCCTCGACGGTCATACACCTAAACAATATGATATAAATGCAGGTGTAACTTAGAGGTTGATCCTTGGACGTTTATTATTCCTAATATTCATAAATGACCTCCCTGATAAAATTTTTTCTGAGATGGGTATATTTGCTGATAACACCATGCTCTATAACATGCACAAGGGAAAAATGAACAAACATCTGTAAGGCAATGGCAGAAACACTAGAGGAAGACCTCCAGTCTGTAGTGGAATGGGGCCAAAAATGGATGGTCACAGGTTCAATACTACCAAGACCAAGCTTGTTTCCTTCAATAATTACAAGAAAAACCTTAACCACCAATAGCAATGGCTAAAGATGCATTATCTGAAAGTACTTCTTTCAAACTCCTCGGCTTAATGTTCACAGGGTCCTCGGCTTAATGTTCACAGGGAACATGAATTGGAACAGATACATTGAAAGCATTGCCAAGACTGCTGTGATGAAGGTGGGCTCTCTCTCTCTACTGTGCTAGAAAGTTACTTATGCCTGAAAGTATCCTGTAAGGCTACCATTCACCCATGCATGGAGTATTGTTGTCACATTTGAGCTGGTGCATCTACTAGTCTCTCACTTCTAGACAAGGTTCAAAAGAGAGCCGCTCCAACAAACTACAAACTCTTGTGCCCACTTGATGAAAATACCCCCCCGACAAACCCAACAAACAGCAAAGTCCGAGCCGCTCCAACAAACTACAAACTCTTGTGCCCACTTGATGAAAATACCCCCCGACAAACCCAACAAACAGCAAAGTCCCATCTCTACACAGAGATCCCTAGATGTAAGAAAACCTACTTTAATAGTTTCTTCCCCAGAACTGCTGAACTTTGGAAGTCCCTTTCGGGTTCCTGTTTTCCCAACTGTACTGACATGCAGAAATGCAAGTGCAACGTGAACCGACATCTTGCTGCTCAACTTCTTACTTAGTATCCCTGCAACTTATGTCCCTGATAGTAGCCCCTACATCAAAGTGGCACTGTGCCTTGTTTGGGGTAAAAATGGAATAAAAAAAATATTTTCTTAATATACTCCATAATTTTACTCCCCCTACATACAAATTATAATTGACAAAAACAGCAAATACAGATTTATATATAGAGAAAGAAAAACTTTTGTTAAAGAAAAAATTTGGAAGGTACAAAAAATGTATGAGAAAAATGAGAGAAAAATGTGGAGCCAAAAGAAAAAAAATAAAGTCATTTCAGTTTCATTGAACAAATATTTAAAAATTGTAACTACTCCCCCCCCCGAATTGCATAAAACTTATTACTTATGCAGGAGGAACATAATATGATCAAATTAAAAATTATTAACAAATGTTATTTATTGGCTTATAAAAATATGCAAATGAGATTCACAATTACTCATTAAGCATTTGAATATTTCAGTAAAATAAAGTGAAATATTAGTGATTTCAAATAATTGAAGCCATTTTGATGTTCACATGAGGTTTCAAGAAAAAACGTTTTGTTTGGATTATTCTAATATAAATTCTTGTATATGATTAATTGAACACAAATTGCAATTTATCCATAATAAGTTAATTTCTTTCCAAAGAGTATTGCAATTTGGCAACAATATTCATTAGGATGATGATTGTACACCTTCAATAAAGGAATGAATTATGAATACATTTCTACTTTTGTTTGCATACGATAAAAAAATAATTATCCTCCCCCTCTATGATAAAGGAAAACTGCACCTTATGCTAAAAATGAGCTGTTGAAAAAGAACCTTTTTGTCTGTTGCTCCTGTTAACTTTCAGAACTCAATTTTCTTTCTACATGTCTTCAGTTGCAGATAAGCAAAATTTCCAATAATCAACTATAAAGCTTATATAATTCTGTGAAAAAGTGCAGTATCTGATGACCTTGAAGAGTGTGTTTTACAGACTCTCACCTCTTCTTTATCTTGCTTTCCATCCTCTTTGTCTGAAAGGTTTTCAAGATCTTCATCAGACTCACGAACATTACTGGCGACCAGGATGAACTTTTCTGAGGGTTTCCGTTTTATTGATTTAGAGAAGGTTTTCAAAGCGGTTATCACTGTTTCTGGATCTTCTTCCTGTTCTTTGACTCTGGAGAAAAAAACAGTACATAAATGGTGGTAAGGGGAAGTCACACATTGCAACAGTGGGTAATACCATACGAAAAAAAAGCAAAGAAAATTTTTTCTATTAAAAACATTTTCTTTTACATTTATACCTTCAAATCATTTATGCAATGTGAGATCAAGGATGATTAAATGTTTTTTCTGGATCTCATATTTTCCAAGTGTAAATATGAATTCTTTCAACCAATTCCTCAAGTTTGATATGTAAAATACTGAAATAAAAAAAAAAATTGATTTCTGACTTTTCTCTAATAATATATATGGAATATTATACTTAATTATTACTAAACCAAAACAGAAAAATTTTAAATCAAGAACATTCATATTTTTTTTTTTTTTTCAAAATTTGATTATTAATGGAAGGAATATATAATGTCATAATCTCAATTGCTTTATTCAACATTTAATTTTAAAACAACAAATTCATAATCAGGCCGTCTTCTTGAAGTCATTTTCAATGGATTTTAAGTTTCATTTTTTTTTTTATGTTGAATGCGATGATGGTTAACCAATTGCCAATTTGTATTGTTTTCTTTATGAAAAGAAATTACAACGCAAGTCTATTTGATTATTTCGTTTTGGTTGGGTAAAGTCTAAAATTGATAAATACATCAATTTCAATAGGAGGAACTTTACTAATAGGATATGTAAAGGTTACGTGAATGGATTACTTTTTTGTTATTCTCATCCAATATATATATATATATATATATATATATATATATATATATATGAAAAATATAAAACAAACAGCGAAACTGTTTTAAAAAACACACTTGGATGCAAATAAAGAGACCCCCTCCTATTAATTTAGGATTTAAAATTCCTCACCAGAGAAATAGTTCTGAAATTTCGGTTTCTTTTTATTTCTTGGAAGTAAAAAGCCCATTCTCGTGTTATTGAGATCACATTGGCTGGTAACTGCATGTAAGAACTCTAGTTTAAAAAAAAAAAAAAAAAAAAAAAAAAGAAATTTAAGCTGAAAAGGCACACAGTTGACGAATATGAAGTTGAAAATATTTTAACTCTTAGAAGCATCTTGAAGAAAGTGAAAAATATAGAACAATTAGGTGACCAAGGTATCTTTTTGGCTTAATAAAATTTTTTTTTTTAATCTAGAGTTCTTACGCACGATCTCAGTAATACAAGAATGGGCTTTTTGCTTTTGAGGCGGGGGTGGGGTGGGGGAGAAACCAAAACTTCATAACTATTTCTCTAACGAGGGATTTTAAATCCAAAATTAATTGGAAAAAAATCTTTATTTGCATCTAAAAGCATGATTTTTAAAACAGTTTATTATATATATATATATATATATATATATATATATATATATATATATATATATAGCCAGTAGAGTTTAGTTTCCTAGAAGTACATCCAATGAAACAACACGTGTCTACCAAAATAGTGCTCAATGAGTGAACAGAGCATGTATATTAATTTTATTTATACAAACATTAATGGCTACATATGTGCATACATGTTTCTGTAATCACCCACGTTGGGGGATTACGTCTTCAGGCCAAGAACTACCTTCAAAAGTGACATTTCCACCAAATACATTTTTCTACTTCGTTTATCAAGTTAAAAATACAACCTGGGTGGGAGTCAAAAAAAACAAAAAACGGTAAAAGGATGAGTGAGGTCTCTGAAGATGATAAACATCTTTTTTCTCTTCCCCTTCCCCCATCTAACCTAACTTTTGGCTTTTTATGACATAGGGTACTTGAGAGTTTAGTTTTCTTGTCTTAGAGTCTGTAAGTTAATAACCTTAGCTATGGTCAACCAAGTACTGACCGGTGCCTTTTAATCTACCTCCACCCACACATACACACAACACACACACATAACACATCCATACACAGACACTGCCAACACACACACACACACATTAATCAATATATTCAAAAGCGAATCCATGCTGAACACTCTTTGTTTTATTTACTGAAACTAGACAATGATTCTGAAACTACATAGAGGATAAAGTAAAAGTTACATTAAGGTAAATAAAAAAATATAAATGAATAAAAATAAAATACATAAATAAATAAAAATAAATAAAAAATATAAAATATAATAAAAAATAAAAAATAAAAATAAATAAAATAAAAAAATAAAAAATAAAAAAATAAAAAATAAAAAAATAAAAAATAAAAAAATAAATTAAGAATAAAGTAAAATTAAATTAAAACAAATAAACCAACAAAATGTGAATAAATATAAACCCGAAAGTTTTCTAAACCCCACATGTACCTATATGCGTGTATCAATACACTTATAAATGTCTAACATTTATCTACACCCGCGCATATATACACACACACATTACAGACATACAGAGACAAATAATAGTATTTTTCTTTACTTATGCAGCGTGGTAACATCTTCGTATATGCAATATTATGCTACCCGACTACAGACGGGTGTACATATATATACATATATATATATATATACATATATATATATATATATATATATATACATACATATACACACATATACACAAACACACACATACATACATAAATACATACATATACATATATATATATACATACATACATATAAACACACGCACACAACAGACATACATATACATATCAACACATACATACATATATAACATATATATAAACAACATTCGGACATCCATACATTTTTGTAATCTATATTGTTACAACAATTCTATACGAGGCCGCCTATTCTAATAGTTCAGAAATATACGTGTGTATACATACATCTACATACAATAGACACAGAGACACATCCACATACAAACATACACACCGATACATAGATACAGATATACATATATATATAAACATACAAACATACATGCATACGTAAAATACACCTATATATCCAAAGTCACACAAATATAGACATATATATATATACATGCAAACCTGTACCGTGCCACCAAATGATACATCTAAAGTAGAAACAGACATGAATACACCTACTGTATAAATTCACTTTTTCTATCAAATTCCACATCTCTAGTTATGTTTCATGGCCCCTTCCGCTTGTTACACTTTCTTAAGTTGTAGGTTTTTACCGTAAAAATTGACACTACGTAAAAATTTATATTGAATTCAGTATGAAGTTCATAGGGTTATCCTCATATTTAACAAAGATTCTTTCGATGGTAAGGCAGATATACATAAGATGTATCACGACACAATAATAATATATAATAACATATGACAGAAATCAGAGTATTTAGGTTATATAAACCTAGTATATAAGCTTATATATTGTAGTACTTACCTTCATCTTTGCTTATTCACTCTAATACCCTTATTCCTTTCTCTTCCATTTACCCTTCATTCCTTACTTTCTTTCATCTATTTATTTCTTCTATTTTTTTTTTTTTTTTTTTTTTTTTTATATTAATAAATTATTTTTCCTACCCGGGTCTATAAAGATCATATATCCATACATGCACACACCCAAAAATATCCATATGCATACATTATTACGGGCTTCACTCAAAACGATCTATTACTCATTTAGTTCAAATATACCTTCATACAGGTGCTTATTTCGGCTAGTAATAACATAACTGCTCGATGAAGTAGAACATTAAGTGACTTACGTAACCCATATGGGTATGATTATAGTTGCGACCTCACTTATCCTCTTTTTTTTGGGGGGGGGGGGTTATTTGATGGGGGTTAGTTGTACTTATAGCAGTTCCATTATCCCAATTTAGAGTTCCTTAAGTGCATGTATTCTGAAATGTTTGCAGGATATAGCAGTTTCTTGTTTAATATTCAATAATTTTTCTCGGTCTTTAAACCTAGTTATCTCAAGTTTTTCTGATAAGCATAATAGACATGGTGAGTTCAATGAGTGGCAAGTATTGGCCCTTCTAATAATATTCCATTCTATACTAGGTGTTTTATTTTCTCTAACTAATTTCCAGTAATATAACGATAAGGAAGTGTCCTTTTCATATGTTTGATTATTCATCGAGCGTGTATGTCCATAGAATCTATTTTTGAAAGTCATTTGGGTACTCCCTATGTAGAATCTTTCGTCCCTTGGGTTCTCCATCGGGAATATCCTTGCTTGGTATACCACCGATGAGGTCAGACATTCATTTTTTATTGGGCATTCCTCAGGTTTTTTACAGTTACATTTATTCACCGCAGTGTTTGCACTAGTATTCTCCCCTTCTCTATTAGTCGTCTTTAAAATTCTTCCATTATGCTTTTTTATAATCCTTTCCAAATTATCACTACAGCTGTAACTTAATTTTAATGTATTTTTATTAAATATCTTATGTAATATATTATTTGGTGGGAAATGCTTATTAATAAGTTGTAAAAATTTTGCACCAAGTTTTGTTTTCAACATAATGTTAAAGGGGGGTGTGAACCAAATAATTTTTCAGGTAGTTCTTGGCCTGAAGACGTAATCCCCCAACGTGGGTGATTACAGAAACATGTATGCACATATGTAGCCATTAATGTTTGTATAAATAAAATTAATATATATATATATATATATATATATATATATATATATATATATATATTCCATGTGAAATCATCCAAAAATTTAATAGTTTGAAACCCATGTCCTCAGATTGTGTAACTGGCACCATAGATGGACATTATAAAAACTAAGAAATCCTGAAAATTTGAGCATGTAACTCTAAACAGTTGCCAATTTAGAGCCTCTTCCATTTTGTATAAATTACCAAAGATGTAGTCCGGGTAATATTTTAATAATTACATTTTCTGGAATATTTTCAGTTTGGAACTTGATGTGACCCTAAAAATTCATTCAGGTAATTTTTGAACTCAAGAATCCAAAAATGGCATCAGGTTTTCTCAAAAATGAAGCTTTCTATACGGTTTTATCAGATTGTCATTGTCATTGACCCAGATGCCATTAAGAATCAAAAATAAATACTTTAATGGTTGATCTGGTAGTTGTTTTAGGAATTCATGTTATTTTATCTGATCCCTCAACCGTGTATTGGCTTTTTTTAAATGAATCCTTTAGTTCATGAATGATAAAAGGTTTGTTGTATTCTTCCTAATTATTACTTTTAAAGTTCAGTTTGTTTTTTCTAATTTTCCTATTTAATAATAGTCTGGGATTTTTTTATTGTAATTTTTGGATGATGAATTATTTGCAATAGTATCTGAAAGCATGTTGGCCATGTACATTTTTTTTTTTGGGGGGGGGGGCTATTTTTTTTTTATTTAAAAAATTTTTTTTTTTATTGTTTATATAGAGGTGGTTGAGAGGAGAACTGGTGCTTTTTCCTGATATTTGCTGTATCGTATTCCATATGGTTTTGTTATTGGTTTTGGACATAAAGTTTTTCCATGATTCCCGTTTGGCTTCTTTTACTGTTTCTGCATATTTTAAAGTCGTTTAAATTTTGAGTGGTTGGTTGTTGAATTTTCTTAATGCAGCATGTCGTAGTCTGATAGCCTTTTTGCAATCATAATTAAACCAGGGCCGCTTATTCTTGGTTAATGATTTTATTTTAGGTATGCATTCCTTAGCTATTGAGATGATGGTATCTCTAAAGTGAGAGATCAGGTCTTTTTCATATTTTCAGGTAGGAGTTTGTGTTTTCATAATAATCTGAATTTATTCCAATTAGCTTTTTTAAGGTTCCAGCAAGGAATTTTTTAGGTTATTTCAGGACCAAAGTGTTCTAATGTTATTGGGAAGTGGTCACTTCCACAGATATCCATATGCACTGTCCAGTTGTAATCTATAAAGATACTAGGATCACTTATAGAGAGATCAATTGCTGAGTACGAGTTTATAGCAGAGTGAATAAAGGTTTTTTGTTATTATATATGCATGGGTTGTTGCTGTTGTTAATATTTTCTAACCCTGATTCCTTTTCTGTGTCTGAGCATCCACAACTGGCATTATGACTTAAAGCTGCCTAATAAGAAGTGGCAAGATAGTTGGTTGTTTTTCTATTTCATCTATAGGGTCGTTTGGAAGAAGATAGATGAAGCAGATTGTGACCGTGGTATGTAGGATAGTTGTGACGGCAATTGCTTGTAAGTTAGTTTGTATATTTATTTGGCTTTGTGCTGTGTTTTTGTTAATGAGAATGGATGTTCCTCCAGAGGCTCTATTTGGGTTATTTGTTGTGCAGTTGTATTCATTAAGCTATGGAGATTGATATTTCCAGATGGTTTTAAAAAGGTCTCTTGTAGGCACATTATTATAGGGCAGAGATTGGATATTAGAAGTAATTCATTCCAGTTGGCCTTTATACCTCTGCAATTTCATTGGATAATTTTGTTGGCCATAGTTTAATTTTATGTGTTTGATTTCCTTTTGTCTTATTGAGAATAGGAGTGGTTGTTTTCTACTATTTGATTATGGGGGGGGGTCTGTCATCTATTTCCATTGTTTCTAAGATTTTAACTTTATTCTGGTCTGTAGTTCCTGTTTTTGACTTGGAGTGGGATCTCTTGGATTTTTCATTTATTTTTTGGTTGGTTGGTGAAAGATTTGATTTTTTCCCCTTTCCAGCATGTACTAGGCATTTGTTCATTTGGTTTTGGGATGTTGTTAGTTTCTGTGGTTTTTTATTTGAAAGTTGTGTTCATTATTGAGATCTGGTGGGATTTTACTTTCAGCTGTTTGGGAGTTATTTTCAAGTATGGCTTGAGTTGATGGTAGTTGCCGTAAGGTGGCCCTCAATGCCTCAACTAGTTCTTGAAGTCTCTTTATTAGGGTACTGATTCCCTTGAATTTTGTGTTTTTTGTTGCATCCACATACAATCTAAGTGGTTCTGTCATGGAGACTGATTCAATGAGTTTTCTGGCTTCAGTAAAGTTAAGTTTTTTTTGTATATTTTAATTTATTTATTTTTCTTTGATCCAGTTTTGGTAGAGAATTGAGTATGCTGGATGATTCTCACCACAATTTGGGCATTTTATGTTTCCTTGGCATTCTGTTTACTGGTGTTCATTACTGCTACATTTTGGGCATACTGTTTTCCTGGTGCAGTATTCTTTGTAGTGGCCGAATTTTTGGCAGTTTAGGCAGCAAAGTGGTCTGGGGATATATGTTTCTACTTTAATGGTAATAGATCCAATTTTAATTTCAATTGGTGGGGTGGGAGTATTGAAGTTTAATGTGTATATGTTTGTTCATTTCTTTTTGTGATTCTTTTGATGTCTATCACTTTTTGGCTTTTTAGGTTTGTTTTTATTTCTTCCAGAAAGCAGTTGTTCAATTCTGGACATTTGATGACTCCTTTTGAGGTGTTGAGAGTTTTGTGAAGGTAGGTTTTGATATTTATATCATGGAATTTTGTCTATGTTAAAACTTTTTTTAGCACTATTTAGTGACTGAAGTGCTAAACAAGAAGGTTTTGGTTTAGATTCCAGCTGATGGTACCAACATCATTTTTTTTTAAAACTTGAAATTATTACTATTATTACATTGGGTATGATATAATCAATAAAGAATTTGCTCTACAATAATAAATATGAAATCTGCATGAAATAGGATATCAGATTTAAGCATATTTTATGACCGGGCAATGCTATGTGGCCTACTAGTAAAAAATAAAAAATTACAAAACTCAAAGTTGAATTGCAATATATTTCATATACAAGAAACTAAAACCTAATACTAAGACGAAGTTTAAAAATTAATACAAGATTTCTTTTGTTTTATTGTAGACTAACAGCATCTGCTATACCCTTCCCCAAAATATGAGATTCAATTTTTTTTTAGGAACTTACATGTGAACACCCTAAAAAATTTGTCAGAAATCAACTTTTAGAATTTAATGCCAAATAATCCCGATTTCAGGGCCATTCTAGCGTTTTAAGGCAGTTAACCCCTTTCTTTTTACGAGATAAATCCTGCAACATTTTCTTTTTTGTAGGTGGGTCTGTTTTTTGTTTTAAATTTATTTTTCATTGTCTTTACTGGAAGGCGAGGAGCTTGTCACTCGGACTTCAAGTTAGTGGTAGAGTTGACGGTAATTATATGTGATACCCTGAAAACTTGAGAGTAAAATAAAAAAAAAAAAAAAAAAAATCAATTTTCAAAGATACGGTGGGGGTGGGTGAAATTTCATATAAATTTAAATGCAATTCTAGCGTTTTAGAGTAGTTAACCAATTTTTTTTAATGGGAGATAAATTATGTGCTTTTCTTTGAAAAAGAAGGGCCTGTTTTCTGGTTTTAAGAGGGATTTTGTTGGATGGGGATTGCCACCCTGACTTAGGATTAGTGATAAAGTTAAGGAAAGCTTTTTAGGAGAGGGGGGGGTGTCACTTGTATCTAGAGTTAGAAGGAGCATTGTTTGGTGGTGGGGGATGCATTTGCTACTCAGATGTAGAGTTAGTGATACAGCTCATTCAAGGAAAAGCAATTTTAGGAAGTGAGCTTGTCACTCAAACATAGGGTTAGTAGTAGGATAATTTATTTTTTTTAATTACTAACTTTTCAGCTCAATAAAATATCAAAAGTATTTAGAAGGCTAACTGCTTGAAAATGACCAAGAAAGGAGGGATCATTTTACGTGAAATTTATATGTGAAACTGATCCCCACTTAAATTTTATTTTTGTTTTCTCTTTAAAAACAAGATTTATAAGATGATCACACATAATCACCTAAAAAAGTAGAATCTTTATTTTTTATTTGGCTGTTAGAAAGTTATTTCTGATTAGAAGTTCAAAAGATGAGTATATTTGAAAACTAGTATTTCTCAAAGGATACACTATTTTATAAAAGAATTACAAATCACATTAACTTTAAGTAAAAAAAAGTATTCTTTCTTTTTTTAGTGTGTAAAGGAAGTATTTCCTTGTTTTTTTTCAGCATCAGCGTTAAATTTTAAATGGTCAGAATAGTGAAATACATTTTATTGGAATATTATTTTATTTCATTTTCCAACAACGATTGAAAGTAATCTTTCTCCTGATAAGTTTTCAACTTTCATGACAAAATTCTTCATAGGGAAATAGTACAGAGCTTCGGAGGGGTAAAAAAAAAAAAAAAAAATACAAAATGGCCATTTCATGGCGTTAATATTTTTATCATTAATTTGCTAAAAACTCTTCAAATATATCATGTAGCTTATTATTTTTTTAATGACTGAAAGGATATTCATTTCAAAACAAAATGGTGGTATTTTGAGGACTTAAAGTGCTTTTGCTTTTAGTAGTACTACATTGATATCAGTGATTATCCAAAGCATTATGGGTATTGCAACATAGTGATCTTGTATAAAGGGAAATGCTAAATGAAATGGTTAGAATGCACTGACTAGGTCTGTAGAGACCGTGATAAAATATGCCTGAGTAAAGCAGATTTTAGAACTCACAGTCCAAAAAGAACTTGTGAGCTATTTTCTTCAAGAAAAAGAAACCTGCAACTTATGCAGTAAAAAGTGCCAAGCTGTACCAAGCTTGAAACAACATATGAGAAAGTTTACAAAACTAGATCCCAATAAACAACTTCTGTCAGCTTGAAAACCATATTCGATATACAAATGATACAAAACTCAAGATTGCGTTTGCAAGCACAGTATATATCTCAGGGGGGGAAAAAAAATCAAAAAAATCAACTTTTCATCGAACAGTTCCGATCCAAGACAAATTTTGTATATATAAAGGGATCAATATCCTTTTTTTATTATTATTTTACAAAGTGATTACCACATATCAAGGCCTGGAGGCCAGTTGAGGGTTAATGTGTGTATTGTAGTCATTGGGACAGTAGTGTAAGTAATCGTTTGTGATAGAAATTTGGTATAATTACATTGTTTATGAGGACAGTTCAATAAGAACTTGTTTACTTTGAACTTGAAGATGACAAAAGCTGAAAAGCAGACCAAAATAGTTGTAAGAAAAGTTTTGTTGATGGAATACACTTTTGGGTTTATTCACAGAGTCAAGGAACTTGTTGATAGTGATTTTGGCTAGATGAGTTTCTTGTGAAAGATTGGCAAGAGGGGAGGGGCATAGATTGGTGCTCAGTCGCGCACTTGCCATGAAAATAGTAATAGAGCAGAGACAGGCTCGCAACATCTCTTCTGTGGGAAAGAAGTTGCAGAGAAGAAAAAAGGGCATTGCCTACTAGATTACAAAGTCTGTTTTGAATTCTGTTGAGGCAGAATACGGTACTGAAGTGAGATGCATCTACTGGAGCGGTAGAATGATCCAACCATTTTTCTAGCGATCTTGGCTCCATTTCAGATCAGGAGTGAAGGTCAGACCAAGAAGCTTCTCTAAACATGGAGTGTCCTCAAGATGAGAGCCATTCATTTCAATATGGGGCCAGATGTGGGTCGGAGATGGAAAGAGAAAAGCTTGTTTTTTTTAAATTAACCAACCACCTTTTTCCCCATTGCCCCACATGCCCAAGATCAGAGGAGAGAGAATCAGAGAGATCTTGGCTATTTACGACCTTTGAAGTGTTGCCATAAATAGTAGTGTTGTCTGATCTAAGAATGTGATTTGGGATATCATTGATGTAGAAGAGAGTTGGACCCAGGATGAAACCCTGAGGGATGCTGGCATTAATATTCTGAGCTTCTGATTTCTGCCTATTAACCACTACTCTTATAAACCTATTCGAGAGGAATGATTTAATTGGAAAAACATTTACAGCTATTCTGTAGCTGGAGATGTTGTGTAGTAAACCTTTATACCACACAATCAAACACCTTTGATATATCGGGTTAGCAGTTGCCCTAAAAACGTAGCTAGCATAGATTCACTAATCCTGTGAGATATTACTGTTAGCACATCAGCTGTAGATCTAGCAGAATAGAAACCATATTGTATGTCACTAAGGAGGTTGTTTCCGTTGAGGTGATTGGCCACTTCTGTTTAATACAGATTCCAGTAACTTACTCATAATGCACAGGAGACTGATCACCAGAATTTTTAAATATGGGCAAACTGATGTTTTCCAAGGTGTTCAGAAGTATTTCTTCTTAAGACAAAGTTTAAACAGTTTTGTAAGTATGGGGGCTAGTTCTGGTTGAAGCTTTTTGAGCAATATAATTGGAATGCCATCGGGGCAAGTTGCTTTACTGGGATCGAAGTTTTTGATAAGCTTGGCAACATCCTGAACAGTTACTTCAGGTAGAACTTTATAAAAAGAAATCTTTACAAGAGACTTATCTTAACACTTTATTGCAGTTTCACAGTAAATGTCATTTATTTATATCTCGCATGTCTGTATAAATTTGAACTCAAACTAACAAGGATTGATATATCTGTCCGAGATGTTGTCAAATTTATCACAAACTTTGATGCCAGCAAGGTAACTGGTCCTGACAGACATTCAAATTATGTCCTTGCTGAAATTTGCTTGTATCATTACTACAAGCTATCACTGATCAGGTTGACAGGATAAAATTACTGATTGCTTAAAGAAATGCTTTCCATCTTTTTGGAAAGTTAGTCAAGTATTTAAAAATACTGGTGATTAGCCTTTGCATCTTAAGACCAATCAGTCTTATCTCTCATAAGTGGTTTTAATCTGTGATCACAAAGTTGCCAAACATCAACAAAAACAATCAACTTAATGACAAGCAATCTGGATTTCATCCTGCAAGATAAACTGCTGATGTGCTGACATTGCATCAAATCAGTAAATCTCTTGATGAGAACTTGGTTTCTAGAGCATTAGCCCTCAAAGACTTCCATAAAGTCTGACACAAAGAGTTATTTCATAAACTTGCTAGCTATGGAATATCAGGAAATTCCTTAATTATAAAAATAGCTGTTGACAGTTTAATGTGCAAAGTATCAACACTATGCAAGGATCCAAAGTTTTTCTGATTTTTCTTAAATAATCTTCTAAATCAAATTCTAGATTTTCTGACGTCTATGCAGATGACACAACTGTCTATGGCAACACTTTGAAAAGCATTAGTGATCAAGAATTTCTTTCTCTTCTGATGAGGTGGGATGTCGGAGTGTGACCTTGAACGTGACCTTACACGACCTTGAACCTCTGATCGCGGCCCAGTTAAGATCTTATCCCTGGGTCGATGCCCAATTATGACTATCCTAGTCACCGGGTAATTAATTATGTCGACTGGGCAACCAGGTCTGCCAACCGTTGGTACGTCGCGTCACCCAGTGAGTCCTCGTCAAGGCGTTGGAGGACTCTTCTCGGTTGCATGGTCCTCAAGGCCTGTTCTTCTTGATCGTCTAGTTGGTCGTCCTGTTGACTGGGTGTTCGTTGACGGGAACGGGGTCACAAGTGGCAAGTAAAAAGAATTAAAATTACATGGAACAACAGCACATCAGCAAACAAACTCCGGAGGTTGGTTGATATATAATGTATTTAGGAAATTCATAAATGATTATCTACAGACGTATGTACAATTGAAGATTAAATGGAAGCAAGCAATTAGATTTGTGAATGAGCTTCTTGTTGTTGAAATACTCGGTCGGAGTCGCGGACCGTTGTAATTATTGCTAAGGTGTTCTGGCTGGTCTCTTCCTAGGTCCTCTGAATTCTATTAAGTTGCAAATTGAGCTCTCTGGCGACCAGCGAGGGGGAGAGAGAAGTTGGGTGGCTGGAGTCCTCTACTGAGACCTTATCTCTGTCTCTCCAGGGATCTCTCTGTCTTCTCTCTTCTTCTAACTCTTCTATCCCTCCCTCTTTAAATCGAGTTTTACAGATCTTATATAGTAAAACCCTTGAATAATGACGACGCCTACGTTCGTCTTCGACCAATCAAATTGATTGATAACAATCCACCTGATTCCTTCTCATTGGTCAATTTGGCTTGTGGCAGGTATTATTTTTCCGCCCCCAATTTCCAAAATCAAATTGACTCCTCCCCAACTTGTCTGACCCCGCCTTCTTTATAATGGTTTTTTCCATATTATCAACTGATAATCAGAGGAAATATTATTGTTTAGCTTGTAATAGATCTCCAGCTTTCATCTATTTAAAAATATCTGTTTGATATTCTTTCCCCTTTGAATTTATTTGTTTTGTAAAAACATCCGTGTGATTTTTAAAAAATATTCTTTACATGTCAGAATTCCCTTTAGCGCCAAAAACAATTTGCCAAAAGACATTTTTAGATAAGTCATATTAAAAAACAATTCATGTCGAACCTTGGGCTGATGTCATGAATTCTTTTATCAGGCCCGATCTGTTTCGTGTGTGTGTGTTTCTCAGATCAAAAACGATCCGACATTTCACTTGTCAACCAATACATTTCCAAGCCGACCGACATTTCAAAGCTCTGATTCGGAATATTTTGTGTTTGGCTCGTTTAGTTCAAACGCGGGCATATTTTGGTTAAAAAAATGTTTTAAGTAATCTTTCGCTTTGAAGTTTAGCAGGCGATTTCTATTTTTATCCCCCGACCGTATGGTATCTCAACAACAAGATTTTGATACATAAAAATATTAACTAAAAAAAATTTTTTTTTTTTTCTGTAACCGGTGTTCGCCCGGGATTGATTATCACATTTAACAAAAAACGTCACATCGACCCTACTGATCTGATGTGGCCCCTCTTTGGTGTTACAGGAGTAGCTTGTTACCTTTAAACCCATCTAAAACCAAGCCTCTCTACTTTCATCACCAACGTTAAGAATCTTGTTTTGCTTGAATCTCTCCATGAAAAATCATTTGATAAACTCATAGAAAAAACTTTCAATGCCAATCTATGAAAAATCTTTCAATGCCAATCCATGAAAAATCATTTGATAAACTCATAGAAAAAACTTTCAATGCCAATCTAAAAAGGAAGACGTCCAATTTGTTGTTCAGGATGCTGG
>NC_136487.1:106942597-106987597 GCF_053919585.1 Euprymna scolopes | reverse complement strand
TGACGGTTTCTTTGACCACCTGAACATGTTAGCGAGTCCACTGAAAAAAAAAAAAAAAAAAATTGTTAAAATGTATGACATATGCAAAATAAAACAAACCATAGAATAACACTCAGTAGGATGCATACCTCTACCATAGCACATCAGTCCCTTTTAATTTTCTCAATCCTTATTTACGAAAACTCCTCTAATCCAGTCAGGTCATGATAGCCATATAACTAGGATTTGTTTATTGAATTTGTACTTGCGGTATTGAGCATTTTTGACCGTTACAAATGTTACTTGCACCAAACTGTATGTACACTCCCAATATCAGGCTGATGGAGATTATCTTGAAAATCACGAGAAAGGATATACCAGGAAAAAGTTTGACATGGAACTCCTTGTGAATAAGACTAGAAAGAGAGAGAAATCTGTCAATTGATTACAGGACCGTATACTTCATTGCCAGATATTTTGCTGTTTAGAACTGAAAAATGTCCACAAAGATATAAGATCATTCTTCCAGGCACAAATGAACAGATGGTAACAGCAACCATCCTACTCGACATGGAAGGATAAATACAGACCCTAAACATTAACAGCGAGAACTATTCCAGGGAGACAACCTATTGCCGTTTCTTTTCTGCATCACTTAATATAAAAATTGCTTAAATGATACAATGCTGAATACAACCTTGATAGCGCCAGAAAGGAACAAAATAAAAAGTAAATATTTACTCTTTATCAACAAACACAAACTATGATGAATCTAAAAAATGATTAGTTTTCAAAGATAGAAACTAAAAACTTATGGAGGACATCTGCATGAAATTGGGCTGTACAATAAAAAAGGAGGAAAACTATCACAGCATCTAAGGTGAACAGGTGATTTATTGAAAAGCTTAGGTGAATGTCACTATTGAACATGGAAAAAAATGAAGATGAAAAACAACTACATGATACACTTTAAAAATCCATGAATTGAAACTGACACCAAATAAAATAACTGCCATCAACCAATTAGCAATGGCTGTTCAGATTGATTACACCACCTGTCTTAACATGAAAAGCAGAAACTACTGCCGCATCAACATCAATGTAAGGACTGGATATACTTTTACTATGAAGAGAAAATGGTTAAGGCCTCATAGAAATTAAACAGGCATACTGAACCTCAATAAAATAACAAGAATGTTAAATGATTATCATACTAAGTAGCTACCTAAACAAACCTTAACGACAAAGCACTTCAGTAGAGGCAGGCTAGAGAATACGGTTGAGGATAATGATAATCTAACAATAATCTTAACGAGTGCAAGAAATAGTACACAACAATTGAAAACAAGACAAAAAGGATGGAGACAGCATAAAAGAGCAAAATAGTACATGAAAGAATTGAACCCAAATTACATTGATAACAATGATTCACTGCGATAGCTCAAGTGTGGCAAACTCCAATTTGATGAGGAACACTTATGCTTATAAATGGAATCAAGAAAATAGTTGACCTAGAAAAACCAAATCTAATGAAAGATCATTTTCACAGATGGCCACTACACTAGCTCAAAAAAGTATATAAATATTCCCACTGAATGATTTACAGTGAGTGTAACTTGGCAGATCATAGTACACCTGAGAGCACGAGCTGCTAGCCATAGCATCAAATGAAGGGAGAATATTCCAAGACATAGGTGAGCAGATACAGAAAAGTCAAGCCCATCAAACCATTACACATTGTCAAATGGAATATTATCAATGTAAGTCTTGTATTAGTATAGTCTAACTACAATGGGGCGCAAAAAACTAGTTGTCAGCCAGGTTTAGTTTCAATGGGTAGTTATTCTACACAAGTCCTGGAGATGACGAATTCTCAATAGCTGTTTTGTACAGGTTCCGGATTTTATAATTTTGCAGCCAAACAGGAAAAGATCCTTCCATGTTGGCACGAAGAAAACGTTTGCAAGATTGCTAAAAAGGTTTAATTTTTATGGAGCAATTCTGGTTTCTGATTGATTGATAAGCAGAACATGAATTTGATTCATCAGTTCTTAGCAGCAGCGTTTTTAAATACAATCTTCCAATTTGAGGGACCATACCACCATTACAATTCAAAGCTATTGCAACACCTTATTTTATATATAATGGAGAAGTCCTTTTGGATTCTGTTCAAAAATATATTTTTATATTCAATTATACACAATAAAAACAGAAGTCATTTAGATCTTAAAATTTTGAGCATATAAAAAGCCATTTTTAATTTTGTTCAAATGTCAAAAAAAAAAAAAAAAAAAGTGTAGAAAAGAGAAATAAAAGAAATGTATTTTTTATTTTTACCTTAAAAAGGGTGGGCATTTAAAAAAGGAAGCTATTTCTTAATTTTGATTATGCAGTCTCATTCCAAAAACGCATACATATAAATAAATATAAATGTAATATGTATCCGTAAAAAAAAAAAAATTTTTTTTGTGTTAAAACATAGCAAAAAGAATAGAAAATTTTTGATAAATTAGAAAGAAACTAATGTGCATAAAATAAGTCATTTGTAATTTATGCACACCTTAAAATAAGCATGTAAAAAGTATTTGTAAAAAAAAAAAAAAAAAAAAAAAAATGTTTTCAAAACAGGATTTTTTGTTTCATTTTCTTTTAGTATTAGTTATGCATTAGTATGTTAAAGTGTTAATACGAACAAAATGGATGCAGTTTAACGTTTCCCAACAATTTTCAATACATAGGGTATGGCATAAAGGTTTACTTCATAAGATCTCTAGCTATGGTATAGCTGGAAATGTCTTCTCAATTATTAAATCATTTCTTTCTGATAGGTTCATAAGAGTAGTAGTTGAGGGGCAAAAATCAGAAGCTCACAGTATTAATGCCGGTGTCCCTTAGGGGTCCATCCTGGGCCCAACTCTTTTCCTGATCTACATTAATGATCTTCCAAATCACATCCTTACATCATTTGTAGACATTTATGCTGACGACACTACCATTTATGGTAGCACATCTAAGACAGTAAACGACCAAGTTCTCTCCAATTCTCTCTCCTCTGATCTTGAGCACGTAGTACAATGGGGAAAGGAGTGGCTGGTTACTTTTAATGCATCTAAAACCAAGCTTCTCTCTTTACATCATCAACATTCTGATCCACATCTGGCATCAATTGAAATGAATGGCTCTCGTCTTCAGGAGGCCTCAAGTTTTGACAAGCTTCTGGGCTTGACCTTTACTCCTGATCTTAAATGGAACACGTACATCAAATCTGTTGCCAAGGCCGCTGGAAAAATGGTGGGATCTTTCTATCGATCCGGTAAATATCTCATTGCTGATGCTATTCTCTATTTATATAAGAGCCAGGTACGTCCAAGGATGGAATATTGTTGCCACATCTGGGCAGGAGCTGCTAGAAAGGACTTGTCCTGCCTTGATAGAGTTCAAAATAGACTTTGTAGCCTCGTAGGAGATGTCCTTTTCTCTTCCTTGCAACCTCTATCTCACAGAAGAGATGTTGCGAGTTTGTCTCTGATGTATCGTTATTTTCATGGAAGGTGTTCAACTGAGCTTCAATCTATGGTCGCCCCTCGCCAAACTTTCACAAGAAACACTCGTCTAGCTGTACACACTATCAATAATTCCCCCCACTCTTTATGTGTGCCTAAACCTAAACGTAGATTCCATGAACAAAGCTTCTTTCTTAGAACTGCACGCCTGTGGAATTGTCTTCCGTTTTCCTGCTTTCCGGCTGACTACAATATGGTTGTGTTCAAGTCTAACGTAAATAAGTTCTTGATGAGCCGTTCTATATAAGTTATCAAATTTACCAAATTTTCATTACTAATGATTACTATATTTTCCAATGTCTACTGTACACTCTTTAACCCTTATCCTTGAGTATCCTTTGTAAAAAAAAAAAAAAAACATACCTGTGAAAAGTTATCTTAAGTCTAATGCCAACAAGTTTTGAGGCAAAACGCTTTAACTTTATTTTTGTTGCATATTTTGTGAATATATCGGAGATATTGTTCTGTTGATATGTAATTTACAATAATGAATTCCTTTTTCACTTCATTTCTGATGAAGTGATATTTAATATCTATATGCTTAGATCTTTGGTGAGTTACTGTTCTGTGCTAAAACTATGTTGGCTTGATTAGCACAATTACTACAGGGGTTTTATTTAATTCTGGTTCTAAAACCGTCTTGATATTTTTGAGGTAAAATGCTTCTTGTGCGGTATGTGTGAGTGCAATAAATTCTGCCTCACAGAGAGAGAGAGAGAGAGAGAGAGAGAGAGAGAGAGAGAGACAATCTGTTGCTTTTTAGATTTCCATGAAATAATAGGCCCATTTTCTGATAGTCTGAAACAATATCCAGATATACTTTCTCAATTTTTGTTTCCCCAATTTGAATCTAAAAATCATAATTTTCGGGGACTCGATTTTCTAAATACTAAGTTCTATTTCTTAGTTCCTTTTAAATAACGAATGTTTAGCTCTGGTTAAATCCTTCATTGGTTGATAGCAGAACACGAATTAATTTGATTCGTCAGCTCCTAACTGTGAGGGGCCATACCCCATTATGAGTCAAAAATATTGCAATAAAAATTTATTTAAAAAAAAAAGTCATCCCTGGAAAAAATAGACATCATACCGGTTGTGATAAGGGCAATTGGTTTAATTGAAAAAACATACTGAATTCACAATCCAGATAGCAGCCTAAAAAGAAATTTCGATCCCTAAAAGAGTGTTTGGATATAAATGAAGTCTGTAAGAGCTAACTAAAGTAACGTTTTCCTAAAATATAATGGATATTTTCATCAAAATCTGCATTATTCCACAAAAAATACAAATGTTGGAATCTATTTATTTTTAATATTAAAAGAAAAATAACAAAAATTATGGATCAACTGTTTTTTTTGGGGGGGCGGGGATGCTGTCAATGATTTGGTTTATCCAGTTTTCAGCATATCAGGCTTATTGTCAACAATTAAATGCATACAATTAGTTGAACAAATACCAACAGTATTTTACTGGGGATGAATTGTGGTTTCGTACCTTTCATGATATTTCTGCTTAACTAAATAGAACAGAACCAGTAGGATTTGAATTTGGCATCACAGATTTCATCGTTTATTCACAAGATCAATCATGAAGTTAAGCGAAAATGTGTGTGTGTGTGTGCACTTTTTGTGTATGTTCGGTAAAGGCTGGGGGGGGGGGGTCACTCCTTAAAACTTTTTATATACTGTCTAAATCATAATATCTACAAGTTACAAACGGGGGTTGAGTCTATCGTTAATTTGCCCAACTTTTACATGCTATTTTCGAGATTTTTTTTTTTTTGATCTCTGCATCTTTATTTCGCTTTTCAGTATAAAAAAGCGAAACTGAAAACGAATTTGTGTTCTTGTCCCTATGTGCCGAGACGTCCAGAAAGCAAATAAGGTTTGATCAATGCTGGGGAAAAAATCTGTCATATAAGACAATTGCTATTCATTTGGCGGGGGAAACAAAAAAAAATATGCAGAAACTGGCTTGCAGCGCCAAACTTAAGTCGCGTGATGTTTGACCTTATTAAATTCTCGCACCTGTCAATTTCACTTTATAAACGTTAAATTAAGACAGATTTCACTTCCTCTCCCCTCGTGGCTGAGCTGGTTAGGTGTCAGGATTTTTTCCCCTATCTTTTCCACCTTCGTGTCAAGGCTCCGAGTTCGAGCCTACCTTCCTACCAAAAATTATTTTCTTTTATACCTCCAAACACCCGGCCAACTTTTTTTCTTTTTTTTTTTAAACAGGGTTATTTTAATCTACCCCCCTCCCCGCCAAAAAAAAAAAAACACACACACATCCAAACACCCAGGCAACACCGGGCACCCCCGCTAGTCTATAAGAAAGGACTTCTTAGATGTGGGAGATTTCATTTTACCAACTTTCTGAGTCATTGTTATGAATACAAAATAAACAATTGTTTGGTATTTAGATGCTTTGCAAGCATGTTTAAGAATTTATATCAAAATTATCAGTTCAGCAGATTATGATATGTACATCAACAATCATTTTTTAATGCAGAAAATGCATCATTATAAACGAGCCTGAAAAAGGTTCAAGATCTCATCAGCTGAAACAAAACATTAGCGTTATATAGAAACAAAACATTAGCGTTATATAGAAACAAAACATTAGCGTTATATAGAAACAAAACATTAGCGTTATATAGAAACAAAACATTAGCGTTATATAGAAACAAAACATTAGCGTTATATAGAAACAAAACATTAGCGTTATATAGAAACAAAACATTAGCGTTATATAGAAACAAAACATTAGCGTTATATAGAAACAAAACATTAGCGTTATATAGAAACAAAACAATGTAAATAAAAACTGTTCATCTAAAAAAATTCAGACAAAAAAAAATAAATAAATAAACATAAAAGTAAAACTGAGAAAAAATATATAAATCAATAAAAAAGTTGTAAACTCGCGCTTCTATTTCCAAGCATAGGATGTGTAAGTTTCCACGATTTCACTAATATCAGTGTTTACAATGTCAATGTCGAAGTTTCCTGGTGTTAGAAGAAATAAGGATAGTCGGTAAAGTAGGTCAACACTTGCAATGTAATTGCATGATGAAAGACTGTCATATGGCAATGAAAACTTGAAGATAAAATCTGACTATCCGTTCACTCATGTATGGAGTATTGTTGTCACATTTGGGATGGTGCATCTGCTACTAGTTTCTCATTCCTGGACAAGGTTCAAAAAAGTCTCCAACCTGGTAGATCCTGTCATCTAAGTTGCAACCTCTGTCGACGAAATGTTGCATTCCTCTGCCTGTTTTACAAGTATTTTAAATGGTGAATGCTCCGATGAAGTACAAGCCTTTGTACCCCTTTGACATAAATACCTCCGACAAAACAGACAAGTTCCAGCCTTAATCGACATCCTTAGATGTAAGAAAGCCTTAGTTTCTTCCCTAGAACTGCTAGACTTTGGAATTCCATTCTAGGTTCCTGCTTTCCCAACTGTACTGATATGCAGAAGTTCAAGTGCAATGTGAACAGACATCTTGCTGCTCAACTCCCTACATAGTATCCCGGCAACTTATGTCCCTGATAGTAGCCCCTTACATCAAAGTGGCACTGTGCCCTGTTTGGGGTGAAAATGGAATAATAAAAAAAATCAAGACACTAAAATGCAATAGTACAAAGGTATGCTAATGAAAAGTTTGAAAAAATTTTGAAACTTATTTCAATTATGAGCAGGCAACAAACTTGCAAAGCGAAGAAATCTAGGTTGTAACAATAACTTTGTATCTTGATAGTGAACACTCACAAACTGAATACTGCAAAACAAACACAATCAACACCAGTATACCCACATATTAATGCTAGGAACCAATGTTAACTGAAATTGAGGGATTTGCATCCAACTTATAATGCTTTTTTCATTATTTTTTGACATTTTGTAATATTCAACTCTTTAGGTGAGGCTGAAGGATGTATGCCACATTTATTGAATTAATTGAAATAAGACTGCAGTGTTCCCTCGAGAGAGAGAGACAGCATTTCCTGACTGCCGGTTTGCAAATAACATGTTTGCAAATGAATGAACATACAGAAACTACAACTTTCAAACAAAACATTTTTCTTTCATTTCTTATAGGGGAATTCTGGACTCCTTTTCTACCTAGATTTTGCCAAGTCTGGTTTCTTAGTAAAACCCTTGGCAGCTTGGCATGCTGTTTCCTACCTGTTAGGGCAGATGAGCCCCGCTTGACCCCATCCATTTTTTAATCTCTCACATCCTGAATCCAAACGTCACACCCAGGTGCACTGCTTCAGTTGGCGGACTAAACTATGTGAAGAGGTGGTGTTTACACTGCACCACTAATCTAGGTAGAGTAACTGCTGCAAATAGTGAATGGCTAGAGGGCAGAGGAGATTAACGATTCAACGGCCAAGGGTAGGAGAGTAAATCTATTAAATCAGGAGTCGAGCCCTGAAGGCAGATCAGCGTGCTGTGCTCACTGACTCTGGCAACCAAACTGGTGCCAAATGTACTGCTCTGCTTTCCTTTGGAACACACTAGTGAGGTTGAGAGGTCTTGAGTACTGGGCAGATTAGGACCTCCATACACTTTGTACAGACTCGCGCCCTGGAGAGGTCACTTCATTGCCACTACTCCAGTGACATAAATAACACGGGAGAAGCAGTTACAAGTTATAAGTCTTGAGCGTACTGGCATAAGCTTGGATGCTACAGGTTGTCTCTGACGGTGAGAGGGAGCATCAAAATCCTGACTGCGTAACCCCCGGCCAATTAGATGCTGACCCACCATGGTCTGTTCGCTTCATTGTGTGACTGGAGCTAGGACAAAATCCGAAAAGCAGATCAGAAATTGTGCACCTGCCAAAACCAAACCTTTGAAACTTTCAAAGCTGCCAGCACTGAGACGGGCAACTTGGAACCTTAGGACCATTTGTCCTGGACTCGCAAATGATCTCCAGCAAATTAATGACACAAGAAAGCCATCATCAATCGTGAGCTAAAGAAGCTCAATATTGATATTGCAGCCCTGTAAAAGACAAGACTCACAGACAGTGGCAGCATCAGCGAATAGGATTACACTTTCTGGCAAGGCAAGGAACCAGATGAGCCACGCTTACAGTGTTGAACTGGCAGTGAAGTTGAACTTCCATCCAAAGACATGCTAAGAATCCTTCCCATGCACCACTGCAGCAAATCAGACCCAGTGGTAGAGAGCACCATAAAGGCAATTCCTGCTTCAGGTACTATACTTCCTCTGTGATTTCAGTGCCGGTATTGGAGATGACCATGAGTCCTGACCTCGTTGCATCAGTCATTTTGGCATCAGCAAGATGAATGAAAATGGACAGAAACTCCTCGAGTTGCATACATTCAATAACTTATGAATCACAAACATATTCTTCCAAACAAAGCCATTATCACAGAGTGTCCTGGTGACACCCCCAGTCCCATCACTGGTACCAACTGGATCTCATCATTCCCAAAATTTCATCCGGAATACTCGCAGCTTCCACAGTCCAGACTGTGATACTGACCACACAATAGTTGCAGCTAGTCTGTCTCAAACCTTAGAGAATCCACAACGCAAAGCAAAAAAGACAACCCCACATAAATATAACCTTCACCTCTTTTCCCAACACATTTTGCAGACCCACTGCAGCAAGGCTTAGAAGAATGTCCAACCAATATTGCTGGAAGAGAGATGCGGACACATTCATGAGGCCATCTACAACTCTGCTATGGATACTTTTGGCAAGTAAGAGAAGAAGAATCCTGATTGGTTTGAAGCAGGGATCACTGAGCTACAGCCAGCTACCTCAGCTAAACGCATTATGTCGCTTAGGTACAAAAGATACCGTTCTGAGAAGACATTCGCTGCACTCAGGAAGGCCAAAAGTGACACCCAGAAGACTGCCAGATGCTGCACCAACGAATACTGGCTAGACCTATGTAGCAGCATCCAACTTTCTGCCGACTGTTGAAACGTTCGTACGGGACTGAAGATGACCTTTGGCCCAAGTGTAGATTGCATCACTGAAGTCAGAATCAAGCAACATCACAAACCACAAAAAGCAAATGAAGAGATGGGCTGAGTACTATCAGCAGCTATACTCACATTAGAATATCATCACTAACACTGACATTAAAGGCATCCCACCTCTGTCATCCATGGAGGAGCTGGATAACCTCCACTCTCTTGATGAACTCACTGACGCCATTGACACCCTCACGAGCGAAAAACTCCAAGTGCTGATGGCATTCCACCTGAAATCATCAAGGCTGGCAAAAATACAGTTCTCTTTGATCATCTCTTATCAAGTTTTGCTCCAGTGCTGGGAGGAGGGTTCGGTTCCGCAAGACATGTGCGACACCAACATTCCAACGATCTACAAAAACAAAAGTGATTGCAGTGATTGTAATAATTACTGCAACATCTGCTCAGTGTTGTCGGAAAACTCTTTGCTCATGTAGCATTGAACAGACTTCAGTCATTTGCGGAAAGAGTTTACTCGGAGGTAAATGTGGCTTTAGAGCAGAATGGTCAACTATCGATATGGTATTTTCCTTACTACTATAGAAGTGCCGAGAGCAGAGGAAATCACTGTACCTCGCTTTCATTGATCTTATAAAAGCATTGACCTTGTTAACAGGAACGACCTCTTTGCGCTACTACAAAAAATAGGATGTCCTCCCAAGCTCCGTCTAGTTCAGTGGATCACTTTCGGAATCTTTCCTCATCCTCAGTGGTGTGAAACTTTTCTTGCCCCAACTTTTTGGCATATTTTTCTTCACTGCTACTATACACTTTTAATGAAACTAAAGTTGGCATCTATATTTGCATCAGACACATCTATGCACCACAACTAAAGTCCACATGAACCTCATCAGGGAAATGCTGTTTGTGGATGATGCAGCATTAGCTGTCTATTCTGAGGAAGCCCTTCAATGACTCATTGACTACTTTGCCCATGCTTGCAATGAGTTTGGTCTGACAATAAACCTCAAGTCAGTAACGTCCCCTGCATATTTACTGATGATCACACACTGGAGGTGGAGGAATGACTTCACCTATCTAGGCTCCACCATTTCCATTAATCATCTTACTGGACGCTGAGCTTAACACCCGCATCGGGAAAGCAGCAACAACTATGGCCTGCCTGAGCAAGAGAGTGTAGAAAAACTACATGCTGACCATGAACACCAAAATGAGGACATACCAAGCCTGCGTCCTCAGCATCTTGCTCTACTACAGTGAGACACAGATTGTCTCCACGCGTCAAGAGTGCAGACTAAGCGCCTTACACTTGTGCAATCTCAGAAAGATCTTAGGCATTACATTGCAAGACCGCATTCCAAACAAAGATGTTTTCTCAAGCATGTTTGCCTTCCTCTCCCAGAGATATCTGCAGTGGCTGGGGCACGTCGTTCACATGCAGGATGGCCGAATCCCCAAAGACATCCTGTATGGTGAACTCTCAGCCGGCAGCAGACCAACTGGTAGACCACTCCTCAGATTTAAGGATGTCTGCAAAAAGGACTTAAAATCCAACAATATCAACCCGGCTGACCTCGAATCCTCAACTGCAATCCGTGACTCCTGGAGGGTCAAAGTCAAGAAGTGTGTCTGGCTGAGCGAGGAGAGAAGAAATGAACAGTGGGAGGAGAAGAGAGACGGGTGGAAGAGGGCAGCAACAGCATCAGCAGAGTCTTCGGGAAGTGCAACAGAATGTGCCGCTCCTGCATCGGTCTGCTCAGTCACAGCAGGAGCTACCACCACCCTACATGACAACCTTTAGTCGCGATTCTCCAACATCTACAGAGATGGAAGGACACCAACATATATGTCTGCCTCTTTAAGAACTCCGTTCTTGTTGTTGAGCACTAAGTTGAAATTAAAGTCGGTCACTTAAGCTCACATGCCATAATCATAAGATCACTCTTGCTTGGCTTTGACATTTCCGCTTCATATAAATATTATTTCTCAGTTAACATTGGCCATGCAGTTTGTTCCTTGCTAATGGAGTCAGAGACGGCTTTGTGACTGGGTTCGAATGCAAAAGAGAAACAAAATCATGGGTGTGGGCAATGCTCCCTTGAAATCTATATTTAATCATTGCAATAATAGTATTTCTTTTCTGAGAGTTCTCTTGTTATCAGTAATGAATTTAAATTTTATATTGACAACACAAATTATGCCTTTTGTTTGATCAAGTGAAAAAGGTTTCTTTCTTTGGAAAAATGAATTGTGTTAACGCTAAAGTGGCCTAATTTACACTGAAGGTCGCAAAGATCTTAGTAAGAATGAGTGAGTGTAGATATTTGGGGAAAAATATCTACAGTATTTTCCTTTCTAGAGATGATCCTTAATTGAAATTGTGACAATTCAATGCACGAATGACATACTTTGTCATTTTTTTTATTTCCTGGTGTCATCAAATATGACGTTAATACTTTTTTGGTCTGTAATTATAGTAAAGTGCTTGCTAAGTAGGAAATCGTGCCACTTTTGTTGTAGAGCTTTGACAATGGTGGCTGCCTCTTTTTCTACTGCATGTTTAATTTCACTGAAATTCAATGGTCTGGAATAGAATGCAATCAGTTTTGTTGATTAAACTATGTAGTTGTTATTAGCATCGGTTTCTATTAAAAATTTATTTTCTCAGTCAAATTTATTTTCTTACAAGGATAGAATTTTTCAAATTGTTTTTTAATTTTTGAAAGGAGTTTAATGCTGAAGAAGATAATAGAAATTATTTATTGCAGTTTGGTTCTAATATTTTAATTAATATTAAAATTCTCAATAAATTTGTTGGAGTGTTCTCATTACAACAATCCATTTTGGTGATTTCAGATTTAGAAAAGCTGGCATCTCAACTAAGGTTTAAAACAATTGTGATCAGGCAACATTTGATCATTTCTGAGAGTGTGCCAAAGTAAAACTACGGTCGAGATTGAAACGATGCTTTTATTCCTATTAAGTATGACATTGTACTGTTTAGCTACCTCATAAAATCTCTGAAGATTATACTCCTTTTTTTTAAATTATTTTTTTGAGGTTTTCTACAGATGATGACATTATCTACATCTGTAAATGTATCTGATAATTTCTCAGTTGTAAACTATACTATTGTATACTAATTAGAATTAAGAGCAAGACAAAGTACACATATAGTGGAAAGGGGACAGCAAATTATTATTTGATGGCAAAGAATCATCTAACTCTACACCCATTTTAAATTATGGCAAAACATTTTCAGATTTTACAGAAAACTGTCAAAAAAAGGGAAAAGGTAGACAAGACAGGAAGAGAAAAACTGAAAAAGATAGTCAAGAAAGAACTAAAATCCAGCCAGGTAATAAAATAAAAAATGATTTGACAAAATTCAACTTTTTATAAAAAGCAGAGAACACACATTCATCTTGCACTTTAAGAAATATTAGCTTCTCTAAAAAAAAAAAAAAAAAAAAACAATTTTTTACTTTGGTTTATTTTCATTGGACAACGTTTTTTTTGCATAAAAAATGACACATTGTCTATTTACTCACATATTTTGTTTATAATTTTGTCAGCATCGCCTATTTATAAATTAGAACATTATTTATTATTCACAATCGATCAATGATTTATTGTCCTCAGATGTTTTCATTTAAATTGATCACATTAGAAAAAAAAAAAAAAAAAAAAAACATGTTGCAGGCGATACTCAGCAGCTCTTTTATACTTCCATACAAAACTTATTTTTTGAACATGCACCAGTTGGTTAAAGAAAATAAAATTTTAAAACTTTGTACCTTGACATTTTTGAAATACAAAAATTAATTTTTATTGTTTGTGTTAATAATTTCTTGAATAAACAATACCATACTTTATAAATCATTTTCTAAGAAAATCAAATTAAAAATTGATTTGTGTAAAAAAAAAAAAAAAAAAATTAAATAAAAATGCAAATTTTCATAACAAAAATTAAGAATCTGAGTTCAATCGTTCTATAGGGATAATCAGAATATCTTTCCTGTTTTTGTTCTTTGTCAAACTTGGTAACCTAATATTTGGGAATGTTTTCATCAAACTCTAGAACCGGGATGGAATTTCAAACTAAACTGTTTATTTAATACACATGGGTAGAATGTTCACAGGAACTGAGGGCATAACTTATAAAAGCATTGCTTTACAATCAATTTTAGGCTAATTTTCAAGCAAGTAATTTAAATTAAACTTTTCATTAAAAAAAAATTAAAGATTAAAAAAAAAAATAACCTTCCATAAAAGCACTAAATCAGAATTTCCCTATCATAAATAAAACACTAAAACATGACCATGTTATCAAAACTAATTTGAAATTTCAAAAAGCTACAAAAAGTATTAAATCAAAAGTAGAAGACATTTGATTAAAACTATTTGAAATTTCAAATTATACAATCAAACAAAACTAAAAAACAAAATTCACTTCATGAGTATTGACAGCATTGCTGATGTGCAATGAGAAGACCGTTTCTTATTTGTCTAATAAAAATGAAATTAGCTGAACGATATTGAATAAATAAATTTATTTTTGGATCAATCAGATTCCTAACTAATGCATTTTCCCCCCATTTTTGCCATAAAAATTCATACAAAAATTCCATATTAAAATTCCCACTCAATAACTAATTGAAATCTTTGATAAAGTTTTGGTTTTTTATTGGATATTGAGCAAAATATTTCCTATAAATTGCAAAATTTAGACTTAAACAGTAAACGTTTTGTATGGATAACCGACATCCTTCAATGTTAAATTTCTATTGCAGTTACCCAAATTATCTGGTGTGAAAGGAGTTTCAGCATTACCCCACTCCCTCTCCAATAACTTTATTAACATTACAACGCTAAAATAAAATACAGGAAAAATAGTCATTTTCATAAATAAGTCCAAAAAGAAACTATGAAAAAAGCAGAACATAAATTCATAATTTTTAGTCAACGAAAGAAAAATAAAATGAAAAAGGTTCCATGTGTGATTCAAAATTCTGACTACTTTCAATTGATTTGCAATGAACAGTTTATGTCCTCTAAATGACGATTATCCACTATTTATGATTCACTCCTGTCATTGACAAAACACTGCTGAACAGCTTTCATTAGCATGCACTCCTGCTACAAATAACATGAATATAAATAATGAGGCATTCTTTTTTTACACAGAAAAAATATCTGTCACAAAAAAACAAAAACATTTTTCTATCATTTAGCATGAAATATTTCATGTTTTTCATGAATTATTAAGCAAAATGGTGTTAAAAGAAGAAATCATGTTAAAAAAGTAAAATTGTGGTTATTATTCATTTGCACATTCATTTTTGGTTAATATAGTCGAATGATAAAATCCCATAAATGCCATGACAAATGTTTACTGGAAATAAGTCATGGAAATGGATTTCAAAACCATAAAAAAATTGTTTTATTTAAAGGAAGACTTATTGGTTTGGTGATGATGCTCATTAAAGAAATAGATAAATTTCAACATGAATCATTCTATTTAAAGAGCATTTATTTATGTAGGAGCTGGTGATGGCCTGGATTATAACTTCTCTGGCTCACATCAATAGCATCTTTATAAAAAATCAGCAGGGCAACATTTAAATAGGATATCTTTCAAAAGATAGCAGTCATGGGAGAGTGTGACAGCAACATTAACAAAAAACAAGGAAACTATAACAGCACTCAGTAAACCACATATCTCTACAACAGCTTAAAAAATGTTCTTTAAAAAGTTTTGTCACCTGGACACTGTAAAGGAAGCAAAATTATTGCAGACTTACAAGACCCATAATCTGGCATGGCCTGTGGGTGAGGTGGGGGTTTACAAAAGAGTGATTTGATAAAAAAAATATTTTCCTCCCTGCCAGAAATAAGGCTCTTAAAAATTAGTTTAACCGCAAATAGGTCACAAATGGATATGTAAAAAAAAATGTGTCAGCTTTGTTGCTGTTAACCTGAACCTACCAAAAAACTAATGAAAAAAAAGACAATAAATTCACAAAAATCCAAAATGTTCCTTGGTGATTTTTTATTTTGTTTCTTGAAAAACATTAAGTATCCTAAACAACACTAAGTTTGTGTGGCAAAAGAAACAATGTTGAATAAAATAAAAGTCCCTCCTCCTTTCACCAGGAAAGAAAGTTAATAAATTTATATAGATATATATTAAGATAGTGTGTTTGTTATTTATTATGTGAGTCATACTTACATCCGAGTGACTGGTATTTAATTGTTATGGATTTCCATTTCTTGTTAATAAATAATTTTACCAAGAATTCTTCATGTTTTGGTTTCGATTATAGCTGATGCAACCAAGTCATATGGATATTTTTTTTTAATTTTTAAAATCGCAACTTTATAATATAAATCGATAGAATATTAACTATCAAAAATTATATCATATTTAAGTGTACTTTACATCCCTGCTAACTTAGATAAATATTTTTGCAGTTTTAACAAAAGAGCTACAATAATATCAGAGCGTCTCCATTCAAACGGAACATCTACAGAATGCCAACATCAACATATTACATATGAATGAGTCTCCTGTGGAATTTCCAGATTCTGCTAGTTAAATATTATTAATTTTAATAGTTAAATATTAATAATTTTAATAGTTAAATATTATTTAGTTAAATATTATTAATTTTAATAGTTAAATATTATTTAGTTAAATATTAATAATTTTAATAGTTAAATATTATTTAGTTAAATATTAATAATTTTAATAGTTAAATATTATTTAGTTAAATATTAATAATTTTAATAGTTAAATATTATTTAGTTAAATATTATTAATTTTAATGCAAATAGGTCATAAATAAAAGTAACTCCTAATGTTCAAACATTCCCGTTTTCTTAGAAATGGAACGCTTATTTTGTTTTGGAAGCCTGTATAATATGTAGAAGATAGTAAAGAGTTTAAATGAAATAATTTAGGCTTTTTACAAGAATTTACATATTAAGAACCCAATGAGTTCTGTAGGAGAAACAGATAGGTCAGAATAAATGTAATATTATTTAGAAGAAATCTAAGCACATATTCATAAAACATGCACCATTGTAAGTAGTTAACAGAAGTGTTTAGCATATTAAGCTTGGTGCAAAGTTTATAATTGCCAACGTTAAGGAAAAAATTACTACTTTATATGTAAGATGAGGAGTCCCAGTTAAATCATCCCACTTAACAAACCTTTTCTTTTAGGCAATTACATACATATATGTCTTTTGTCAGAGTTTGTGTCTTTGGTGAAGTATTTTGGTGAGTTTTTTCTTTTTTTCTTTGTTTGGATCTGGATGCTGATCTAGGTCTTGCTTGGGACGGTGTTTTTTTGACTTGTTCATTTTTCCATCTTAATTACTTGTGTTGGTCTTTTTATCCATGTTTTTGGTTTACATTTTTTCTAGTATTTGGAATCTATTTTGAATGTCTATTGTTTGGTTTCCTTCTTTTCTCAAGCGTTCTTTATTTGCTATTTTATCATTACTTATATTTTTATTAGTTTCTGGTGATTGTTTTCTTGTTTTTTTGTGGTATTCTTTTTGATGTTTCTGTTGTAGATGAAATCTTACTTTGTTTGGGTTTGTTATTTCTATTGTTTTGTTATCCAGATTTAAATATTTTTCTTTAAGGCTATTTTGAAATTCTGGCCATTCTTTAATGTAATTAGTTTGTTTATCAGTTCCTTATATTGATCATATATTTCATTATGTTGGTATGGTTTAGTTATCTCTTTTGTTGTCTCAGCATATGTGTTGTCTTTCAAATATGTATCAACTATTTTTTTAGCTTCTGGGAATGTTATGTTTTTTTGTACTTTACTTCCATTATTTCTTTTTCTTTTTCATATGCTTTACAAATTTTAGAGAAGATCGAGTGATTTTCTCTGCAGTTAACGCATTTCACCTCATTTATGCATTCTTCTTCGGTGTCGTCTGTTGCTGCATTTTCCACATATTCTTTTTCCTTTAAACTTCTTTATGATGTCCATATTTTTGGCAGTTGAAACACCTTAATGGATCTGGAATGTATTGATTTACTTTTACATTTAAGTAATTTTGATTTCTTTGAGTATTGTTACTGCGTTGAAAGTTAATATATATATATGTATTAGTTATTATTTTATTAAGTCTTTATGTTGATATGAGTGTTGCTGACCACTCCTTGTTTTTTTAAATTCGGTTTTTACTTCCTCCTCTGTTGCTAATGATAGCTCATGACTTCGAATCACTCCTTTTGAAGCATTTAGTCTTCCCCACTGTACTCACTCGAGATCAGAGGAGAGAGAATCAGAGAGAACTTTGTCATTTACAGCCTTTGATGTGTTGCCATAGATGGTCGTGTCATCAGCATAGATGTCAACGAATGATTTAAGTATGTGTTTTGGGAGATCATTGATGTAGATCAGGAAGAGAGTTGAGCCCAGGATTGACCCCTGAGGGACTCCAGCATTAATACGGTGGGCCTCTGATTTTTGTCCATCAACCACTACTCTTATGAGCTATCAGAGAGAAATGATTTAATGATTGAGAAAACATTTCCAGTTATACCGTAGCTGGAAATCTTGTGAAGTAGGCCTTTATGACATACCTTATCGAAGGCCTTTGATATGTCAAGAGCAATTGCCCTAGAAAGGAAGCCTTTGTCGAGAGATTCGCTAATCTTATGAGAAAACTATATTGCGTGTCACCAAGAAGGTTATTTCTGCTGAGGTGGTTGACGACTACTCTATTTAATATGGATTCCAGCAACTTACTCATGACACACAGGAGACTTATTGGTCTGTACCGAGAGGGAGATGACTTATCACCGGAGTTCTTAAATACAGGGCATACTGATGAGGTTTTCCAGGGTGTTGGAAAGCACTTCTCCTTAAGGCAACACTTAAACAGTTTTGTAAGTATGGGGGCAAGTTCTGGTTGAAGCTTTTTTAACACTATAATTGGAAGGCTGTCAGGGCCAGTTACTTTACTGGAATCAAGGTTCTTTATTAGCTTAGCGACCTCATGCACGGATATTTGTATGTTACCTAGCGTGTTCTGTGTTATAGGATGAAATATGGGGAGTTGATGGCCTTTGTCACATAAGGTAGAATTAGCTGCAAAGTTCTTGGCAAATAGTTTGGCCTTGTCTGATGCTGATGAGATGACCTCTGGTCCATTGATAATGGTTGGGATAGAACGCACGCTTCTGTTCAGGATCCTATTTGTTATTTGCCAAAACTGGTGGGAACCAAGCCGCTGATCAGCTACCTTGGATTTAACAGACTGGGCATATAGCTCTCTTGCATTTTTTATTACTCTTTTACAGTGGTTGCTGGCATTCCTGAAAGCAGCTTTAGTCTCAGTGCATCTATTACGTTGGTAGCTATGGAAAAAGTGATTTCCGTGTGCGATGGCAGCAGCACATTCTGGGAAGAACCATGGCTGGCTGTTAGGTTTTTGTTGGAATTTTTTGGATGGTATAAATCGGTCTATGCCTACAATTAACCATTCGGTCAGGTCTGATACTATAAAGGACAGATCCTTTTTAAACATGGAATGCAAAGGTAGATCAGATATGAATGTACGGAAGCCATCCCAGTCAGCCATTTCTATTAGAAAAGGTGATAAGTCTCCAATCTTTTTCTTTTCTATTAACTCAATAACTAAGAATCTTGGGAAGTTTCCTTTGCATATAGATGGTATGGTTTTCCTAGTTTTGGATCTTTTTTCATCATCTGAGCTGAAGAGATTAGAGTCACTATAATAGTTTCTTTTAAAGGTTTTGAGGGGAAGCATTTGTTTTTTCAACCGTGTATTTTGGGGTTTATCTTTCATCAACCATGCTCTCTACCCACCTCGGAGTCCAAAATTGGGGCATAGTAAGAGGGAAATCCATTCGCCTTGACCATGTCGGGGCTATGTGAAGGATATACTCTTTTGATAAGGAGTTCTTAAATACTTTCTATTTTGTGTTCATTATATCCTCAAAAATACATATGTTCAGATGAAGTGTTGAGTTCTGGTCCTTCCAATTGATTGACTTGCCACCACCTAGCATTTACTTAATTGGCCTATTTTTGGTAGCGAGGAAAAAAGAGGAGTTTTGTTCTTTGTTATTATAGTTAGCATTTTGAGTGTAAGTGCTAGGGCTTGGCAAAACTGGCCGATTGGTCAAATTGGGTCCCTTCGACTGCCTATCTAGCCAAAGTAAAAGCCGAAGTGATGATCACCAGGATTACATTCTAAAGCATTACAGATAGCAACCCACAGCTAACTGGTTGCCGCATTAATGGCTTTTTATCCTCAGCAGGGGGGCAGTTCGCTTATTCTGATGCCAAAGGGCAAAAAAGTGTAAAGGTTTTATATTTCAAGTTGTTTATATTTTCCTATATTTATTCATGGGTTCCGGTTTATTGATTTTGTAGAGTGAGGAACAGACAAAGGTAAAGATTATAAGTGGATTTTGTTTTTTTTTATTCCCGGGCCCCACAAAGGGAAAGGGTTTATCATATTTTTGGTTGGTGTGTTTCAAGTTGTGAAGCTAGTAAGGAAGTGGGCGTGGAAAAAAAAAAAAGGAGCGAAGGGAGGGAGATTGTTTTTGTTTTGGGCTTTGCAGAATATGATTTAGTTTTTTTTTTGTTTTTGTTTTTTTACACAGTGATCACCACTTATCAAGTACATCAGAAGAGGAGGATAAAGACATTTTTTTTTTTTTTTTTTTACACAGTGATCACCACTTATCAAGGCCCGGAAGCCACTCAGGGATAAGGGTTATTGCAAGTACATTACGTTAGTGTGGAGATTTGATGAAGTGTTTACTTAAGGGGGCGGTTCATTAGGAATTTGTTAACATTGGACTTGAACACATCCAAGTTGTAGTCTGGTGGGAAGCAGGCAGACGGAACAGAGTTCCACAGGCGTGCAGTTCTAAGAAAGAAGCTTTGTTCATAGAATCCACGTTTTGATTTAGGCACAGATAAAGAGTGGGGGAAATTTTTCACAGTGGATTCGGCTAGACGGGTGTTTTTCGTGAAAGATTGGCGAGGGGGGACCAGAGATTGGAGTTCAGACGAGTTGTGCAAAGAGTTAACAAAAACAAAAAAGGTGTTAATGTAGGTGCATTTGAGTCAGGATGCCATCTTCCGACAGCCTGATCTGGTGCGATCCTCAATGAAAAAGGTAAAAGTCAAGATGAACCTGGAAAACAACACTGCAATAATCCTGAGAAAAGAGATAGCACTAAACCTCAAATCATCAGCGCATTATAATATCCCTATTACGAGACTGTCCAAGCACATGGAGTGAATTCAGTTAAGCTCAAAGAACTGAATATTTCTGACAGAAAATCAATCCTAGTGAACCTCCATCGTCAATTTACTCACCCCTCTCTCCCAAAAAATAACTAATGGCAAATGTTAAAAGATGCTATAGCATGAAAGGAAGAATACAAACATATCTTTGGGGGAAATAACTTCCAAGTGTCAATTATGCCAGATGTATGCAAAAACATCCTCTAGATCAGTGGTGTCAATGGATCGCAAACAGTACAAAGGTCATTGGATCCTTCACGATTCACATGTGCACTATATAAGTGTATATTGATAAAAAAGAAACAAGTTGTATCATTAATGCCCTGCTAAAAAATTAGACTGGAGTATTTGGTATTATGGAATTGATGACTGACAATGGTGGGGAATTCAGCTCGGGTAAATATGTGAATAGGTGGATTTGTATTTGATTACCTCACTTGGAATTTTACGTTGAATAATAGTAAAAGTTCATGGCCGTCTTTCTACTGAGCTGTAAGAATAGCTCGTTCAGTCAGTTAAGTGGAATTCATCTAGTTAATTTGAATATCTGAAAAAAAAAAAAACCTTTTTAACCAACTCTTCTTTTGATGTAATAAAATTACAGAAGTTAAGAATCAAAGAATTTCACCCTTAACTCAGATCAGCCAGCACTTTTCCATACCCAATTTCCCACAAGTGATGCAAAAATTTCTGTGCGCATCGAGCAGTCTGCAACTGGAGACGCATATTTTGAGTTAAGTTTAATGTCTTCACATGGCACCAAAAAGTAGAGTATTTCAGACAAGCATTTATTTCATCTGCTGGTGTTGATTGACATCAACATTTGCCTGAAATCTCCTGCAAGCAATATTATTGCATTCCCAAATGGTCTAACATTACCATGCAAATATTGCAAGGATCGACCAAGAGCCTCAAGTGATTTTTTGTGTGCCATTGTGTATTCATCCCAAAGTTTGCATTTTTGCAATATTTTTCCCCCATACTTGATGTTTTGGAGATGTTGAACATGAGATTATTGAAAAATTGAATGTTTAATAGTAGTTTCAAAGAATAAGTAGTTCTTCTACTTAGTAGCAAGGTCACAGCAAGGGCTAAGACTATGTCATTTTGTCACCCAATGGCTGCTAAAAATCAATTTATTTAGAAAGGTTTTATCAATTACTCCTGGTGCCGTTCAAGGTAGCAGTAATTTCTAAATAACTTCTAATCTCACAGTATGTAAATTAGGTGACTAAAATAGGATTTATCCATGTTTTGACAATGTTTTAGTCACTGTAATTAATTTAGGAGACTAAAATAGGATGAGGGATTAGACATGTACAGAGAGAGGAAGATATATAGATAGAAAAGAGAAAATGAGAGGGAAATAGAGAGAGAGAAGCTAGAGAGAGATAGAGGGACTGAGAGATATACAGAGAGAGGGAAGCGTTAGAAACAGAGAGAGCAAGACAGAGGAAAGGAGAGAAGGAGAGAGAGAGAGAGGGAGTTAGAGAAAGGGGCTAAAAGAGAGATGGAGAGGGTGATATAGAGAGAAAGAGAGGGAGAGATAGAGAGAGACATTAAGAGAGGAAGACAGAGAGGGGGAGAGAAACAGGGTGAACTACACTTCACCGTTTTTTTTTTTCGTTGATCAGTAGAGGAGAAATCCTTCGAGACTGAGGAAAATTTTATTTTTGTTACTATCCAAAGTATCCTTTTTTTCAGGAGCTAGATTTTCCACACATTAGAAACCGCCCGGATTATATGTACTTTCACCTAACAATTTAATAAATAAGAAGATATTTGTAAAACTTGAATTTAACGCGAAAATACAATTTTTAAAAATAGCACGGTACCATAAGTGCATAAGCGCCACTTTATTTTAAATATTTATTTTCCAAAGGAATGCCTGAATAAATTCACAATGAATTAAATTTTGACCGGTGCGTGACGTCAACAGCCGGGTAAAGCTGAGTGTTGCCGATGTAATAATAAAGCTATGTGAAAGAAATTATGAAGTAAAATTTTAAATGTAGAAACAAAACAGCAACAGAAAAAAAAAACAAAAAGAAACAAAAAACTACCGTTCAATTGTATTTCTTATATGTTTGCAGAAAATCTCAAATTTCTTTTGTCAAAAAAAAAATTTTTTAAGCAATTTTTGTAATAAATAATAGCAACATAGCTAATTTTACGACTCGCCCCAGTGTATTATAAACACCCCAACATCCCCATCTTAAAAACGGCTTTTAGAATAACTCCCCATGTTAAGAACGACTTTCGAGGTTGGGGGGGGGGGGTGTTTAATCCGAAAGCCATTTTTAACATGAGGAGGTTAGGGTGTTTAAAAATTAACCAGCAACTGTTTTGTTGAAGTATTTTTTTTTTATAGTTTAAAAAGAAAGTGAAACAAACTTTTTTGTGCATGTTTTTTTTTTTTTTTTGCAAGTATTTAAACAACAAACAAAACTGGTGTATATATATTGCCGAATCCCGGCAAGTAGTTTTTTTTATTATTAATATTTTGTTATGCCAGAGAGGAACATGTAAAGAAAATGCAGGAAGGAAAAAAAAACCCAATTAATGCAATTTTTTCTATAAAAAAAAAAAAAAAACAGGATTAATGGTATACATATCGATATGAAATGTCACTGAATAATCGGAATAATGAAAGTAGATTCAATAGAAACCGGAAGTATTTCCAGTATATAGCCTCGGCTGAAATCGGAATTAAAAGTAATGATATCGAAAAAAGATTTTTTTAATATGGTAATATTTTTTACTTTTTAACATTCAAAAACGTAGTTGGGTTAGATACAATCACTGTTGCAAAATATAATGAAAAACAGACTTGTAGTTTTCCACTTTAGTTAAGTTGAACAAACTAGATGTTTCATTTTATATACATGCACAGTAAAACTCCTTTAATTTGGACTTCTTCTAAACCTGGACTTTCTCTAAACTTGAACTGTCTCATCATTGAAATTGTATTAGCATATTTTATGCGGAGTTGCAGTAAAACTGTTTACATGGTTTAGTCAGATATTGCGCAGAAATGTTAATATTGGTACTATGTAATTAATGTAGATTATTAGCTATTGATAATTAATTTACACTAACTGTAAATTTCTTTTTCAGATTGCTATATTTAAAATAGTGTAAAACAACCCATCACAATGGCTTGCAACTCTAAAAGAAAACAAGTGACACTGACTTTACTTGAAAAACGTAAAATTATAGAAAAATTAGACGCTGGAGTTGAAAATAGCGTTATATTGAGAGATTATGAGATTGGAAGAAGCATACTTTTTTACATCAAAAAGAAAAAGGAGGAAATATTGAAGGCTGCTCCTTTCTCTCCAAATAAAAGACATGCGAAAAGAAGGACTCTTGGCAGATCAAAGGAAGTTGAATTCGATCGAATTTTGCATGAGTAGTTTGTAGCAAAACGGAATGAAGTTGTAGCAACATCTGGGCCCATGTTAATTGCTAAAGCAAAATCTCTTAAGGAAGAGCTGAATATCGCAGAAGATATGAAATTCAGTGAAGCCTGGCTTAGGGGCTTTAAGAGTAGACATGGTATAAGACAATTAACAATGTCAGGTGAACAACGGTTTGCTGATAACACACGCAGCATCAAATTATTGTGACAAATTCAAGACGATAATTGCCGATTATGGTTTGACACCAGAGGAGGTTTACAACGTTGATGAAAGTAGTGTAAATTGGAAGTGCTTACCTACAAAAACATTAGCCGGATCCGAGGAGCAGAAAATAAAAGGATTCAAATTAAATAAAGAATGGCTAACAATGATGGTATGCGCTAATGCTTCTGGAACTCTTAAACTTAAGCTTCTTATCATTGGCAAATCAAAGTGTCCCCGAGCATTGAACGGAGTTTCACCTTTGCCAGTATCCTATTATTCTTCACGAAATGGATGGATGAATCAACAGTTGTTTAAAAAATGGTTTTGCAAGAATTTGTGCCAGTTGTCCAGAGGCGTTTTCTTGAATTAGGTAAACCTGATTCAAAGTGCTTGTTTCTGTTAGACAATTGTAGAGCACATCCTCCTGAGTTAGAACTAGTGTCATCGTGCGGGAATATTTTTGTGTGCTACTTACCACCTAATGTGAACTTCTCATCCAACTTATGGATCAAGGGATTATTTGGAACTAAAAATGTTTCTACAGAAATGATTTCATGATGAATATGATAAATAGTACCGTGAGTATAAGTAATTTTCAGCACTATTTTACTATCAAAGATGCCATATTTTCTCTCGCAAGTGCATGGAATCAAGTTCGAGCAAGCACATTAACAAAAGCATGGGGTAAATTATGCCCAGCGCCAAAGGCTTCTGAACTAAAAGAATCAGAGAATACATCTGGTCTAGAAAAAAATTCTTGAAACCAAACGGTTACCGACCAACCACGCTGTTCTTAAATCACTTAATGCAAATGATGTTGAAATGTGAGTGCAACAAGATGAGGAAACTACTGATCAATATCCTGAAGGCAGTAATGGTGATAAAAATAGCGATAGCTTCTATTCTCTTGACCCTAATGTAAATAACCAAGAACACTCTGATGAAGCAATATCATCAGATGATGCAGAAAAGTCTATGGAGACGGTTATAAAATTTCTAGAAAAAAGTCCTTACTTTAGTGACAACTATGTTTTGGAAGCAATGTCACTCCGAAGAGATATAATCATAAAGAAGCTACAGAATCAACAAATTGTAGATTTTCGTGATTGCTTACGGAATACAATGGCAGCACCAGAGAGCTCAATCGATGAAAATAGAAATAGCAATGAGACTCATTCAATGAATAACTAAAAAAACTGTATTTTAAATAAATATATGATTTCTGTAGATGATAACTTAGGTAATAAATACCTAACAAGTAAGAGTAGATTTAATTTATTTTCAATGTTTTTGTTCCTGGTAATAATATTTAACAATTCTTACTTGCAATATATCGTAAACTCAACTTAATATATACTTGAAGTATGATATAGCAATGAATTTCATTTACTATTTCTTAATTCTTAGAAAATTAAAATTAACTGCAGCACATTTTTTTTATCATGAAACTTGAACAGCATCCTCTAATTTGAACGAAGCGAATGCTCAAATTATAGGAGTTATGAATCACCACTTATCAAGGCCTGAAGGCCACTTGAAGATAAAAGTTAATGAGTGTATGGTTGTCAATGAGGCAATATCATAGTAATCATTGGTAGTGGAAATTTGGTAGATTGGAGTGGGGTACTCAGAGACTATACTGCTATACAAACATCTGTCCAGTCATTAAATTGGCTACCAATTTATTTTCTTGTGTAATAACTTCTGTCAAGAACCTTTTCAAAATTTTTCTTGTTTCCAAAGATATTTGTATTCAGAATTTTACAGATTCCGTTTAGAATGTATTTGTTTACCAAATCCTAATAAGCCATTGTCGTTCATTGATTGAAATTTCTAACACAATTGTGTTTTAATATATTTGTTAAAACAAAATGAGTCATCCTGACCTCTAATTTTTCAATGTCTGTTTTGCCATAGAGTTACACTTCTTATAAAAATGTCTGATTGTCATAAATATATCTTTAGGAGCAGTTCTAAATATGTTAATAACCGACAAAGAATGTTGCTATCACAATGTTCATAAATTACATTATGTTGTAACCCGATATTAATTTATAAAAGTTTTTTTTTTCAGGATTTAAACTTGCAGTGGAAATTAATACAATGGAGTGTTAGTAGCAGAACAATAACAAATTGGAAGGTGAATTCATGATGCTAAAACCTACACAACTGAAAAATAGTCTAAAACCCACATTCTACCTTTTTTTTCTTCATGCACACTCACTGGCCAACAATATTTTGCATTTTGAATGCTGATGCTGATTTATGGTATTTTTGCACTGCTGAATCAGAAAATGGCATCACAAAATTTCTCTCCACCAGGTCAGGTTTTTGTGCTAAGTTGATTTAAAAAAAAAAAAAAAAAAAAAAAAATCTTGCAACAAAATCAATTATATTTTTATGGCATTATCAGCTGATTTTTGTCAACACATATTAATCCTAAATATGGTTTTAAGGGGAAAAAAATGTTTTGCCAACAACATATATTGATTACCTGATTGAAACATGGATTACTGTAAACTGAATTGTGGACAATGATAAAAGTAAGTACATGTAAATTGCATGTTGCTTCACCATTATTCAAACTTCCAGATTTTAATTTCTGTTTCTTTGAACTCCTATTAATGCTCAGCAGCAAGGGGGTTTCTCTTCAGATTCCAACAGTCAGCCATCATGACTGTGTCCCTCTTTTGGGTCCTGATGGAATCTCTTCCCCTGCTAGTTACTCATTGAACCCAAGTTCTCAGGAAACCTGTCCAGATGTGAAAAAAGATGTAGTGCATCTTGACGCTCGTGTTGCAGGCCAGGTTTCTGAAAGCAGTCAGCATGTTGACAAATTTTGCACAGTTTATGGTTTTATCGTTGCCAGAACAAATACCTTTCCTGCTTCCAATTCCACTGCCATGGTCACTCTAGTAACATGTCATGTTGAATTGTTCAGGATTCAAATTGATGGTGTTGTACAGGATTGTGTCGGGTCACATGGACAAAATTGTTGAGGTCTTTGCTGTTGAATGTGATAGTATTTTTCTTCCGTCTCTTTTCCCTCGTGAAGCAACACCATGTTGTGGAATGTTCATGCATACCGATTTCATAATTCAGTTTAGTAAAACAATGTAAAAGAATAAGCTTAAGACTTTAAAGTTTGTTTTTTGTGCAAAGCTACTTCAAGCCATATATTTAAGAATTTAGAATAATAAAAATCTAAATATTTAAACAAGATAAAATGCCTTTAAAACCACATTAAAATCATTACATTTCTTTCATCTATACTTTTTTTAAAAATTATTTTTCGATAGTAAAATATCTATCATCAGAGAAAGTGTTAAAAAAAAAGTTTGACTTATTTTAATAATTAGAACTTATTCTTTGTGTTGTCATTGAAGTGGCAGGTAGAGATTATTAAACATCTTTTTATATGGATGCTGTAGTTAATTGAAAGCATCTTTTTAAGAAATTTTGAAAAGACTGATAACCTTAACCTGCCTCATGGCAGTTGCCGTTTGGGTGCTACAGATGACCTGTCAGCCAGTCTTCTCCATCAAAATCAAAAAAGACTGATGATGAAATCAAGAAAAAGTAGAGATTAAAAAAAAATCTAATTATTTTTAATAAAAATATTTGCATTTTAAATGTAGTTTCAATGTTTTTTTTTAATTTTTAAGTTTTTGCAGAAGCTGTTTTTTTTATTTCTATAAAACAGCTGCTGCAAAATGTAGAAATAATTAAATCTTATAATCAGAAAATATTAAATGGGAACAATAGGAAAAACTAACAAAAAACGTGAAAATGTTGACAATACAACAACACTAATGATAAAAATATAACCAGCAAAAATAGCAATCACCTTAAAAGAAATAAGTTAATAATAAAGAGAAAAGTTGCGACTGATGAACTTGTGCACTACAAAATAAACAATACTTTTGGTTAAAAGTATTGTTTACCAAGCAACAATATTTATTACAAAAATCCTGAATAGCCCTGTTTTTGGGGGGTTACTGAATGTGCTTTTATGGCCATAATATCTGGTTTTAAAATTTCTATAAGTCATTTGACTTATAGAAATTTTAAAACCAGATGTTATGGCCATAAAAGCACATTCAATAACCCCCCAAAACAGGGCTAGCAACCTATTACTGGAAGCTCAGAGTGGAAAATAGTATGACAGGCCAAGACATGTATAAATTTAGACAACCTGCGTAGATTACGTCTGAATGAAAAATTTGAAATTCTAAACTTTACAGTCTATTAAACTATAAAAATGTAATAGCAAACAACTATATATTAAAGTGTAGTATCTGTTCTTCAGATGCTACACTTCAATTTCTTGTTCTCTGTCAGTGGAGGAGAAATCCTTCACGACCGAGACAATTTTAATTTTTATTCCTTTTCTTCACATTAAAAAACGACCCTGGTGTCTAACACTGTCCTGTGGGGAGACATTGTAAATAGGAACTATATAGACAGAATAAACTTTTTAGGAAAACAATAAGAAAAAAAAATAATTAAATGAAGAAACTAAATTACTCCTATATATATATATATATATATATATATATATATATATATATATATATATATATATATATATATATAAAAGGCAAAACGGTCGCAAGCATGTCCAAGAAAGGCTTTTTTTGCGGGACTTCTCGACAAGTTACTATTTTAAAGAACTTTCCTTATACTACCTAGATTATATCTCCAATTTGTGAACGGACGTCATCTATCTTCATTTGGATCGACTTTTAAAAAATTCACTCTTTTCCATTCCTTTGAGTGTTTGTTTTTTTTGTATAAATAAAGCAAAATTAACTGAAGCAAAGGCAGCAGCCTGGCTTTCCTGTCAGGGATGCCCATAAGGCAATTAGCTTTGATCAATGTGGGGGGGGGGGAACCCATTATATGACAATTCCTATTCATTTGGACACTGCCAGAGTTCCTCCTTTTATTGGGGGTGGGGGGATAAGGACTGGCGTTTCATTCACCATGATATTCTATAAAGCTAGCGACCAAACGGAGTAATTGTTAAAGTTTTTATTTAAGAGAAATTAAGCAAATCATAAGAGTTGAACACTTTTTCATGAAAAATTATAAATGTACATAGTTTGAAATAAAAACGTATTTCACTTAAAATACAAATAAAATTAAATTTTCTATTAAAATTATAATTTTTTAAGTTTTCTTTCACTTCTTAAGAAATCCTGTTTTCAACTTTTCTTGCTCAACATTTGTTATTCTATCAATATTAGTTTGAAAAATATCCCTTTTATTTGGGGTTGAATTCTATTTTAGTCAAGTAAATTACAGAATAAAATTAAATTTTTTTGGGTTATACCAAAATTCATGGTGTATGTGAAACATCGAAATAAAAATTAGGTTAGAAAATATAGTTGCCATCTAATCAAGTTGAAGACTAACTAATAAAGCATGATAATTCAAGTTTATAAACGTCTTTTTTTAATTAAAAAAGTTATCCTTCTTTCATATTTCTAGCATCTAAAATATAGCGACTTTATTTTTCCACAGTTTTCATTTCGACATTTCACATAGATAACAAAACTTGCCATTTTTTTAAATGTTATTTAAATGAATAAATGCAAAAGTGTTTTTTTCACTAACTATATCGTAACTATCACATTAAAACAATTTATCCTTATTGAATTCTGTGTAGGATATTTTCATTCGCCATGATACACTACTCCTAGGCATTACTTTTTGGAGAGGAAACAGTATATGTTTGGTCCTCACGATATCATGTCCCCAGAATTACTTTCTTCTTTTGTATGTGTGTGTGAGGAAAGTAGTATACTATCTATTGCTGTCATGATATCATGAGCCTAAGCATTATCCCTTCTTTTGGGTAAGTGTAGGTAGTTCGTTCATCATATCATCCAAGCAAAATATATGACCAAAGGGAGCATATCTTTATTATTTAATCAAATTGTTAGAATAAAGAAAAAGGTGATTAAAGAACACAATCACGTGTAAACTGTCACCTAACTGAACATTAAAAAACTTTTTAATTTATTTTATTTTAGTCAACTAAAATTAGCTTAAAAGTTTTTTTAAATGGCAAAACAAAATTTTTAACTTTTACAGAAACTTTCATGGCTAAAAAGAGTCCTGCTATAACTTTGCTGTTTAGTATCCCAAATTAAATGATCCAGAAAACCACATACCGGTTAGCCATTGCCACACACCCATTTTATTACATTTTGTGCTAAACTACAAGGCATAAAAATACACTTAACTTTTTAGATGATATGCAATAATTCAGAGTTCAAAATATTTACAGTAAATAGAATTTCTGGAGAATCACATTTTGTTTTTACTCAAAATAGAAATGATTAAAACAAAGAAACAAAAATAAAGAAAGAACTAATTAGTTATATCCCTCAGGTGATTTCTTGTCAAACTTTTCCATAGAAAAAAAAAAATTAATTTTAACAGGTGTACAGACATAGTCCCTCCCTCTTACTGGGGAAATGACACTTAACAATAATTAAATTTTAAATCGAAACAAACAAAAATCATCTATATCTATATATATATATAAAAGCGAAAATGTATGTATGTACGCTTTTCCTCGATGTCCACAAAAGGCTTCTTTCAGAGAAGCGCTCACTTGCTTCACAACTTCTTAAAACTTTTTATATCATCTATAAATTGTAATATCTCGCAGTTAACCACGGAGCTTGCCTGTCTATTTAATTTTATTGACTTTCAAACGTTAATTATTCGACATTTCCCGGATCAGCAAGCGTTACATTCGGTTTTCGGTATAAACAAAAAGCGAAACTCTACTCTAATCACAGGTCCAAAGCCAGTGGTCTCTACAGAGCTAAGTAACGTTTGGTCAATGTCGACTTCGTCATATCAGATGGTAGCTTTCATTTAGAGACAAGGGAGCGGGTTTTTAAAAACAAACAAACCGATTTATTGACCTCATTAAAAACTGTCCCGCACAAAATGCTAACTGCTGAATAGCTATCGCCGTCATGTCAATCAAAAACGTGCACCTGTTTTTTTTTTCACACTTTACTATTTTCCAACTGCGCGTTGTCAAGGCTTCGTTTTTTTTTTTTTTCATGGGCACCTGTTTTTTTTTTCACACACACACACACACCTACAAACACCCGGGCAATGGCGGGTACCCTCGCTAGTATATATATATAAAAGCGAAAATGTGTGTATGTATGCATGTTCGCTTTTTGTGTATGTCTGTAAAAGGCTTTTTTCAGAAAAGCGGTCGGTCGCCTCACAACTTAAAACTTTTTATAGCACATACAAATCATAATATCTATGAGTTAACAATGGAGGTCGCCTCTATCTAATTTGCTTGACTTTGAAAAGATAAATATTCAACATTTTTCGCTCGCCACATGTGGATTAGGCTTTTTCGTATAATAAAAGCGACACTAAGTCTGGCGGTATTTTTCCGGTTGTGATCGGCGGAAATGTCCGAAAGCAATCAGCTTTGATCAATGTGGAAATATTTTCCTTATATCAGACAATTGCTATTCAATTTAGACAATCCCCTTTTTATGGGGAGCTGCCCCCCCCTCCTAAACATCTTTGGAAAATAAAAATTAAAAAAAAGCGTTCCCGCAGTAAATAAAATACTGTCCCGCAGTAAAAGTTGACCTCATTAAGTCATTAAAACGTGCACCTGCCAATTCTAGATAGTTAAATAAATTCAAACGTGTTTCAATTAGAATTTCGCGGTGGCCAAATGGTTAACGTCGCACGTTTTTTTTTTTCACACTTTAATTTCCAACTTCGCCTCAAGGGTTTGGATTCAATCCTCATATTTACCTACCAAAACTTTTTTTTATTTTACCCCCCCAAAGTTTTGATTTATCCAAAACCACACACACCTCCAAACACCCGGGCAACGCCATGTACCCCCCCCCCCCCGCTAGTCTTTGAATAAAGATGAATGCGAATGCTAGGCCCTCACCCAGTCCTCACTCACCCATCTTCAGCATAATGACAGCAGTGATCAGATCGATATTCAATGTGGAGTCAGATTAGATGCAGCATATCAGTTCTAATACTGTTAGCAAGGCTGAATATGTGAAAGCTTCATGAACTTTTGGCAATCAGTTATATTGATTTGGCCATGTTGAATGAACAATACAAAGACCTTGAAGTGGAAGGTCAGAGGAAACTTGAAAGACCTAAGAAAACTTTGATTCAAGCCATCAATCAGGATCTTAGATGATGGAATCAATTCTTAAGACCAACCAACTTTAAGACCGAGACTGCAAACTGTCAAAAAACGTTAGACTCCTGACCAACTGACCAAGAGAACTTTCATAAAATGGATGATGAATCATTTTAGATTGGTCGATGCATCTCTATGAAAGATGGCAGTTTGAAATAACATTTACATCATTGCATTCGAAATAACATTTACATCATTACGTCTCATATGGAAAGTAATGTCCTAGTTGAAAGGCAAAATTTTATGGGGCAACAGAAATAATACTCGCTCTGTAAATAATATTTATCTACTGTAGAGAAAGCAGCTCTACTTTAGGATTAAACCACTTTTTGGTGAATTGAAATTTCTTCAATGTTGAAATATCAGTCAGAGGGAAAGAAAAACAACTATAATTAAATTGCAAATGAAGTCTCTCTCAAAGGCCAATGATTAAATTACACTTTGTTATTTTGCAAACGGTCACAAATTCTTTGTGTCTACAAAGTGGAATCGTGATAGAAGCCATGCTGGTGAAGCAAGCTGTTCATTACTACTACTAAACGTTTTCAACAAGATGTGGAGTGAATTTGCAACTGTGATCAAATAAAAAAAAAAAAAAAACATTTTAAAAGTTGGTTCGGAGTTAAAAAAGGGGGAAATTACTCTAATTTAGAAACATTTCACTGCTTTGGAATGCTTATTTTTTTTTAAATTAAAGTTAAAATCTAGATTTATAGCGTTTGTGTGAGGATGCAATTAAAAATAAAACACTATACAAAGATCAAACAATATTTCTTAAAAAGTATTTTATGAAGAATCAAATGAGGGTAATTAAGCAGCAAATACACTTTATTTAAAAATTAGAAATTATAAAGAATAAAGAAAATGGTAGCGCTGAGTGTGTCTGTAACTAATGTGTGAAAAAAAATGAATTTAGATAAATCACATTTCAATACTAAGTTTCCACTAAACTAAAATCATGAGCGGATTTAAACTGCATATGTAATATATTTGCTGGTTTTTCCATTAAATGACCAAGTCAGGACACATACAGATATTGACAACTCGTGCAGAGTTAATTTTGTGACAGCACTTTAGCCATAGCATGAGTGTGACGTCACATAATGAAATGCATGTATAGGTATTAAGATTGGAAGGAAAAGAGGAAGAGAAAAAGACGCGTGGCAATTTGAAAGGAACGCTTGACAAGCACACAAGTCCTCCTCCTACCACGGCTAACAAGAGAGTAGGCCAGTGAACATGACAGTGTGACGTCATTACCAGATCAAAATGTAGGTAAAGGCATGAAGGTGCCTAAAGTTTCCGGTGTTCAACTACGTGGCCATAAAAATATTTTTCGTTGCCTTATATTGTTGTGGCTGTTGTAATTGTTTTTTATTCTCCTAAAGAAAAAAAAAACAAACAATTCTCCATTTAGATTATTACAATTATCATAATTGTACATTGGGATAATTTTAATGTAACAAAATATGACGGTAAGTGAACTTGTTTTTGAATTTTTATTTCTACCGAAGGAAGTTGAATATTTCATTTTATTTTTTTAAACTGCAAAACAAACAATTTTTATGAGAATATTTTTCAGTCCGTTCTTTTAATAATAAATAAAACCTGTCATTGAGTATTTCCAGTTTTTTTTTTTTTTTTTGTAACTAAAATGATCGATGAATTCAATATTTTAGCACCGGGCATAATTTATGTCTTTGAAATATATTTAAAACTTAAAAGTTTTTGTTCGTTTGTTTTATAACATTTTATCTGTAAATAATTTACATGACTGAAATGGGAAATGAAATAGGAAATTCTCTATTCCCTCCCAAGACATACACAAAATCATCTTAAAAATTCATTAACTAATCAGTTTTAATTAAAGTTTTGATATAAACTAAAAATAAAGAGTACATCAAATTTTAGTTCACATAGTTTCTTGTGTTTTATCTTATAAATAAATAACGTTATTTAGAAAGCCATTCTTAACAGTAGTCTTTCTAACTATTCAGCACTTTCATCTATGAAAAAAAAAAAAGATACCATAAAAATTTAATTTAACTTGAAAATCTTATTTAAAATATGGCACAGTGCGTACACTTCACAAGCACCATTATTATAACAACAACAAAAAGGTACTTCATGAGGAATGTGGACCCTGCGTAAATGGATTTTAATTTAATGGTTGCTCCCTAAAAAGTGCATACGCAAAAGGTTTTCATTGGTTTATTTAATCACGAAAACTTTTTTGAAGGTACTATTTGAGGCATAAAAAAGGTTAAAAGCATTATTTGAATATGAAAAAATAAAAATATTAGCGTGGAAAATATATTATAATAAAAACAAGCACGAAATAAAAGTATGAATCAAATTTAATTAAAGAAAGAAAAAAAATTCAAAAAATAAAATACACGCTCGGTTACAAAAAAGTGCATGAGATATATACGAAGAAAGTGAAAGAAAACCTCAGGGAGCAGCCATTAAATTAAAACCCGTTTACACAGGGTCAAAAAAAAAAAAAATCTATAGATGACATCGACTGGCATCACACCAACTAGTTGTGAAGGGTCAGGGAAGAAGGAAAGTCTGAGGTGGGCGAGTACTAACCAGATCTCTACTGGAAGTGTGCAGTTCAAATCTGGTACCTTGGAGAGGCATTTTGTCACCCAAACCGTAGGAAACACTAATAGCCAATGCCAACGAGAAATCAATGGCTGCGTGCAATCATCTGCACGAGTGGTCAAGAGGTGGAGAACATTGGAAATCTGGAGAGAGTTGTTGTCACTCAGTCTTCAGCGAATACTACAGGTGAGCGATTACTGATGATGGCCTGCAAGACAACTTCTAGTGAATGAAATAATGATAATGTCCCCTCCTAAATTCATCACCACCCTGATTTAATATCATTAATATATTACTATATTTTCTTAGTTTTTAACCAATGTTCACATAATAGTATGGTTGTCTTTTAGTAGATATGTTAACCTCATTTCCGTATTCATGTATTCTGCACTGAAACGAAAATGAAGACTACAGCGGAGTATAAGATTCCTAACCACATAACTGATGAAAATATGCTACACATTTTGATGAAAAACATGGGAAAAAAATGAACATAGAACAAAAAACCAAAACTTTAAATATAATTTCTGTATTAAAAGTAATAGTTATTTAAATATTTCAACATATAATCTTGTGGGGAAAATCTAGCTCCTCAATAAGGGGCATTCTGGATAGGAACAAAAATAAACATTTTCCTAGTCATGAAAGGCTTCTCCTCCACCGGTGAATTCTAGCATCAGAACAGATACTATACTGTGATCTTGTCTCAAAGGCCAAGAATAGGGTGAGAAAGGAAAAAGGGTGAGAAAGGAAAAAGGGTGAGAAAGGAAAAAGGGTGAGAAAGGAAAAAGGGGGAGAAAGGAAAAAGGGGGAGAAAGGAAAAAGGGGGAGAAAGGAAAAAGGGGGAGAAAGGAAAAAGGGGGAGAAAGGAAAAAGGGGGAGAAAGGAAAAAGGGGGAGAAAGGAAAAAGGGGGAGAAAGGAAAAAGGGGGAGAAAGGAAAAAGGGGGAGAAAGGAAAAAGGGGGAGAAAGGAAAAAGGGGGAGAAAGGAAAAAGGGGGAGAAAGGAAAAAGGGGGAGAAAGGAAAAAGGGGGAGAAAGGAAAAAGGGGGAGAAAGGAAAAAGGGGGAGAAAGGAAAAAGGGGGAGAAAGGAAAAAGGGGGAGAAAGGAAAAAGGGGGAGAAAGGAAAAAGGGGGAGAAAGGAAAAAGGGGGAGAAAGGAAAAAGGGGGAGAAAGGAAAAAGGGGGAGAAAGGAAAAAGGGGGAGAAAGGAAAAAGGGGGAGAAAGGAAAAAGGGGGAGAAAGGAAAAAGGGGGAGAAAGGAAAAAGGGGGAGAAAGGAAAAAGGGGGAGAAAGGAAAAAGGGGGAGAAAGGAAAAAGGGGGAGAAAGGAAAAAGGGGGAGAAAGGAAAAAGGGGGAGAAAGGAAAAAGGGGGAGAAAGGAAAAAGGGGGAGAAAGGAAAAAGGGGGAGAAAGGAAAAAGGGGGAGAAAGGAAAAAGGGGGAGAAAGGAAAAAGGGGGAGAAAGGAAAAAGGGGGAGAAAGGAAAAAGGGGGAGAAAGGAAAAAGGGGGAGAAAGGAAAAAGGGGGAGAAAGGAAAAAGGGGGAGAAAGGAAAAAGGGGGAGAAAGGAAAAAGGGGGAGAAAGGAAAAAGGGGGAGAAAGGAAAAAGGGGGAGAAAGGAAAAAGGGGGAGAAAGGAAAAAGGGGGAGAAAGGAAAAAGGGGGAGAAAGGAAAAAGGGGGAGAAAGGAAAAAGGGGGAGAAAGGAAAAAGGGGGAGAAAGGAAAAAGGGGGAGAAAGGAAAAAGGGGGAGAAAGGAAAAAGGGGGAGAAAGGAAAAAGGGGGAGAAAGGAAAAAGGGGGAGAAAGGAAAAAGGGGGAGAAAGGAAAAGGGGGAGAAAGGAAAAAGGGGGAGAAAGGAAAAAGGGGGAGAAAGGAAAAAGGGGGAGAAAGGAAAAAGGGGGAGAAAGGAAAAAGGGGGAGAAAGGAAAAAGGGGGAGAAAGGAAAAAGGGGGAGAAAGGAAAAAGGGGGAGAAAGGAAAAAGGGGGAGAAAGGAAAAAGGGGGAGAAAGGAAAAAGGGGGAGAAAGGAAAAAGGGGGAGAAAGGAAAAAGGGGGAGAAAGGAAAAAGGGGGAGAAAGGAAAAAGGGGGAGAAAGGAAAAAGGGGGAGAAAGGAAAAAGGGGGAGAAAGGAAAAAGGGGGAGAAAGGAAAAAGGGGGAGAAAGGAAAAAGGGGGAGAAAGGAAAAAGGGGGAGAAAGGAAAAAGGGGGAGAAAGGAAAAAGGGGGAGAAAGGAAAAAGGGGGAGAAAGGAAAAAGGGGGAGAAAGGAAAAAGGGGGAGAAAGGAAAAAGGGGGAGAAAGGAAAAAGGGGGAGAAAGGAAAAAGGGGGAGAAAGGAAAAAGGGGGAGAAAGGAAAAAGGGGGAGAAAGGAAAAAGGGGGAGAAAGGAAAAAGGGGGAGAAAGGAAAAAGGGGGAGAAAGGAAAAAGGGGGAGAAAGGAAAAAGGGGGAGAAAAGGAAAAAGGGGGGGGGAGAAAGGAAAAAGGGGAGAAAGGAAAAAGGGGGAGAAAGGAAAAAGGGGGAGAAAGGAAAAAGGGGGAGAAAGGAAAAAGGGGGAGAAAGGAAAAAGGGGGAGAAAGGAAAAAGGGGGAGAGAAAGGAAAAAGGTTGGTTGGTTGGTTGTTTGTTTGTTTTACAGCATATCAACCCTTTTCAGGTTATTTAATGCCGAATCCAGTGATTTTGAAGAACAATTTTTTTAATAGAATATATTTGTTGTTTTCAAGTCAGTTTCTATTTAACCCATAGTTGGGACCCTTACAGGTCAGAGTGGATCTGGGAGCAATGGCAATTAAAGGGTGGCTCCACACTCCTTAAAGCCCCCAAGCTGGGGCCTCACCATCGGATATAGTTTAAGGTCATATCCAGGACCGGTCAGAAAGGAAAAAGGGGGAGAATGTTACATGATAAAGGGGCTGTCCCCTTTTCATGAAAGTAAAAAAATAGGGAATTAGTTAAATGTAAATATGAAATAGGTAGTCAAGGATTCGAACTTGTGAAGCTAGATTTGAAAATTCCAATCATAAGTTAAAATAAATACAAAATGTTATTGAAATAAAGAATGTGGACTTGCAATTGTTTAGCTTACATATCGGAAAAGGAATGTAATAATGAAATTTGTTTCTGTGAAAATTAAAATAAGGAATTTAATCGTCAATTGAAATTGTAAACATTTTGTAAAGAGGTTATTTGAAAAATAGGTTACTGAACTCGGGGTCATGTCAAGTTTGGCAACGTGATGCATGTCATCCAACGTGCTTTATGAGCACATGTTTAATCATGCGATGACGTGATGAGTTCTCAATATAGGTAGCGTTTTTAGATGCAGTCTGAGAGAAGAGTCAGAGAGAAGCAGAGAGATTCAGACCGATTCTCCGTTAGAATCGAGGCACTTTCTAGAAGTGAGAGGGTTTTAGAAATAACCATGTAACAACTTTGAATCCCTGAGATAAAATCATGTCCTACCGGTCGAAGATGAAATAAAGAACGTCAACATGTGTTTTTGTATCTGCGTCTGTGTTATTCAACAGAAAAGGTATTGTCCATTTATATCATACTAGTCGTTGCCAGAGTGTTTGGAGGCGTGTGTGGTTGTTAATGAAAACCTAAGAATAAGCGAAGTAAAAAAAAAAAAAAAAAAAAAAAAAAAAACAGAAAAACGAACGTTAAAACTTATCTGAAAAATAAAGCGGTGGGAATCAAAACATCGAAAAAAAAAAAAAAACACAAACAAAACTAACGTAAGGCAAACGATCGATGTTAAATGTAAAAATCGAAAAAACAAAAAAGAAAACAGAAAAACGAACGTTAAAACTTCTGAAAAATAAAAACAAAAAAAAATAAATAAAACACGTGAAAAATAGCTTAAAATTTTAAAAATCGGTGGGTACCCGGGTGTTTTTGGTGTGTGTGGTCGGTCGGGGGTGGGGGTGTTAATGAAAACCTAAGAATAAGCGAAGTAAAAAAAAAAAAAAGAAAAAAAAAAAGAAAAACAAACGTTACGTGAAAAATGGCTTAAATAACACTGCTTCAATATTAAAATTTAAAAAAATCGAAAAAAAAAAGTCTCACACCACGATTCAAACCCAAAACGTTTAGATAACGAACCAATGCTCTAACCAACTGAGCTAACACGACGTACATGAAATTGTGTCAGTTCTTCAAATATTTAAACTAAATCAGTTTATGACGTCATCTGATGCATGCATAGAACCAATCTCGTCATGAGAGGACGGTTTTTGTTGACCCCTCCCCTGTAGAAAATTGTTGATTTCAGGGTGAAAAAATTAACGTTTTTGGCCAATTTTTCGATATTTTTCAGGCGAAGGATGGAGCTTTAGTATGATATCAAATTTGTTAATTTTTGTTCTATCTGTCTAAAGTTTTTAACGGACACACAAACACACATACATACATTTTCGCTTTTATAAATATATACTAGCGAGGGGTACCCGGTGTTGCCTGGGTGTTTGGAGGTGTGTGTGGTTTTGGGTAAATCAAAACTTCGGGGGGGGGGGTAAAATAATAAAAAAAAAAGCTTTAGTAGGTGAGTATGAGGATCGAACCTGAACCCTTGAGATGAAGTTGGAAATTAAAGTGTGAAAAAAAAAAAAAAACCCTGCGACGTTAACTATTGGGCCACCGAGAGGTACTAACGGAAACACGTTTAAATTTATTTAATTACTTAAATTTGGCAGGTGCACGTTTTAATGACTTAATGAGGTCAACTTTGACTGCGGGATAGTATTTCATTTACTGCGGGAACGCGTTTTTTTATTTTTATTTTCCCAAGATGTTGGTAGCGTCCAAATTGAATAGCAATTGTTTGATAGGAAAATATTTCCACATTGATCAAAGCTGACTGCTTTCGGACATTTCCGGCGATCACGACCGGAAAAATACTGCCAGACTTAGTGTCGCTTTTATTATACGAAAAAGCCTAATCCACATGCGGCGAGTGACAAATGTTGAATATTTATCTTCCCGAAGTCAAGCAAATTAAATAGATAGACGAGCTCCGTTGTTAAACTCAAGAGATATTACGATTTATATGTGATATAAAAAGTTTTAAGTTGCGAGCTGACCGAACGCTTCTCTGAAAAAAGCCTTTCTTGGACATACACACATTTTCGCTTTTATATATATAAACTAGCGGGGGGTACCCGGCATTTTCCCCGGTGTTTGTAGGTGTGTATATGGGGGGGGGGAGAGTAAGTAATAACCTTGAAACGATGTTAAAAAACTCGGGGGGGGGGAAAAACAAAAAAACGCTGTGTGTATAGGGGTGGTAAACTAAAGAATGGTGTTTATTTGCTCCCCCACCGAGCAAATTAGGCACAAGGCCGATTTTTTATGTGAGGAGTGAAGGGGAAATGGGGACCAACTCCCCGGGGAGTAGGATAGTGACAATTGGTATGAAGGGTTGCCCCTACATTGACCAAGGTTAGGGTCTTTGCTTGCAGTATCTGCCGGAAAGATGGTATTTATTTGCTCCCCCACCGAGCAAATTAGGCACAAGGCCGATTTTTAATGTGAGGAGTGAAGGGAGGGGGAAGGGGAAAAGGGGACCCGCTCCCGAGAGGTGGGAAATGGGAGCTGGTTAAAGGTCAGACATGTGGGGTTGCCCCCACATCTGGTCCTTGCTAGTCATAGCCAGTCATAGCTTGCAGTATCTGCCGGAAAGATACTACACTTTGATCTTGTCACCCGTGCCACAGAGGGCCGGGGACACCATGTTAGCTTTGAATTAGTTTCGCTTTTTATATGAAAAAGCCCAATCAACACGTGAGAAGCCAAAATAGCAATAATTTTGTAAAAGTCGCTGTAAGTAAATATAGATGCTACGCGCTTTCCCAAATTGTAGATATTATATAGGAGGTATATAAACAGTTGTAAGCGATAGTAAACCCCCCCCCCCGGAAGCGTGTGCAAAAGAAGCCATACACAAAATGGTCACAAACATTTTGCCTTTTATATATATAGAAGATAGAACTTTGTGAAAATCATCATCTCAAAAATAGGTAAGAAATATATGTATCAATATTTATAAAAGCACTCCCGTTCATACAGAACTGTCTCTCTCTTTATTTTTATATCTGTTTATGTCTCCAATATGCTATATCTTATAACATGAACACTTTTAAGACTTATCACTCTAAGACTCTCACAAATATGAACAACAAATAACATCAGTCCTCTTCTAATAAGAATTACAGAACATATACGAATATTTGGTGCCGTATTTGGTACTTCTAAAAATAACACCCTTATGCAACAAGGAAAAAAGGAAAAAAAAAAGCAAAGAAAGGAAAAAAGAAAAAGGAACCGAGAAACAGAAGGGAAAAAGGGGTTAAAAAGATGACATTGTCATAAGGAATGAGAGAGGGGGGTGAACACATTTGAAATCATTTAATAAGTAAGGTAGGGAAAGTGTAAAAAAAACTTAGGGAACATTAAAAACGAAAGAGGTCGGCTCAAGGGGGTAGATAAAAACAGGGTTGCGGAGTTGGAGTCAGGGAGGGAGTCGGATTTCTAAAAGTACTAGGAATCGGAGTCGGAATTAAAAAATTTTTTTTAAATGGTTTTCCTGTTTGGTTTTACCAGTTGCACAATTTAGCAGTTTTTGTAATGTCTTGTTCTTATTTTTTGAGATGTATCATATTTCATAATTCTGTCTTTGAGTGAAATCACTGGATAACAATCAGATTGTAATCCGAAAGTTATCCAGTTCCTGAATGGAATTTGGCAATTTGATTAGTCCAGGATCGATCCAAAATTACAACCTTATCCAAAAAAAAAAAAAAAATGGGCATAAATCAATTTGTGCTGCCACCATGTGATAACATTGTATATGATTAACTAATCTAAACAAAAATAGCTGATTATGGATGAAACAGTGTATCCCAGTGATTTTTCTTTTCCTTCATTTTCGGTAGTTTATCACATTTTTCGTTAATAGAGATATGCTAAAATATGATAAAGCTACTTCAGAATATGAAAATTATACATTTATCAAATTTAGTGGTTTGAAATAACGAAATTGAAAACAGGGGTTACTAATGAATATAATAAACCTATAAGTGAATCAATGAAAAATAGGAATCAGAGTAAAGAAATTTACGAAGCATCTTAATCTAATTAAAAACTCATTCTGTTATAAAGACAGTTGCAAATTAGACCTAAGTGTATCAGATATTTATGCATTAACCCATAACCATAATAGTCAAAAAAAAAAAATATCTTGGCCAAATCTTATACATTGTGTAATGTGACTTTGGTAAAGACAAATAGTGATACAAGTCGATGCTGGAATAGTAACAGGGTTAGGGTGGAGAGTTGCAAATTACCAGAAAAAAGTGACCACATAATATATTTTTCCCTTTAATATTGTCAATATTTGAGGAAATGATTTTAAATTGTGAAATAATTTATGATACTGCTAAGATAATGGTATTATCGAATAATGTCCGCCTGTAAAATTAGACAAGGTATGACTGCCAGCAGATACATCTTTTCATAGAATAGACGGACTTTGGTATTTTGGCCCTTTGCATCTCATAAAGCCAAATAGATCCTAGCTAAAATCTGTCTCCATAAAATAGGTCCCAAAGATAAGGTAAAAAGGTTAGGAAAAATACTAGTCTAGCTAGAGTAATAGCATAATGATGGCATAAACATATATAATTAGTACTTGTCTTATGCTCTATATAACTTGAAAATTAAAGTAAGGTAGATAGCCATGCACTCAAGTAGTGATTCGGACCTAGGCGAAAGGGATATTATATATATATATGCCAATTTAGCAGTTTTCTGCTAGATCTGGAAATTTTGTTTGCAATCTAGCAAGGAAAATTTTGATCTAGTGGCTAGCGGGTTTTTTCTAGAAAATCTGGAGATATTTGGCATCCACACACCCACAATTTTAAATGACAAAATAAAGAAAAGCGCTTGAAAACACTTTAAAACATAAACTAATTCATGTAGGTAGAAAAGTAGCATTTATTGCCTTTGGTAACAATTTATTGACTATTTGTTTTATTTTTCACCATTTTTTTTCGCCTAACCATTCTTAAAACTTGCTATAAAATCACTTTTTCCAAGTACATTTGGGGGGGGGGGGAGTCAGCCTATGTAGTTTAAAATACGATCCAAGCATCCCCTTTGATTTAGAAGTATTTATTCACTTGATTAAAGTGTAAAAAAGTTAACAGTTGAAAATTGTAAAAAGCAAAAATAACAGCAAAAAAATAAGAAAAATAAACTCGTACCAAACACAGTAGCATTTAATTATTTACCAACCTGTATACTTCTAACATGCTAAAACAATCGCTTAACGGGCGTAATTTCTCAAAGGTTGTAAACAAATGACTTATTCTACCACTAACACTAAGTTCGAGTTGCACTCCCAAATGTAAAGTTAGTGATAATCATAGATTTTTAATATAAGTTTTCAAGAATGAAGTCCCCAATGGTTAAACAACAAGCAATCAGCTAATTGTTGTAAAGACAACTAAAAGAAATGAAAAAAAAAAAGAAAATTAAACAGTTTCAGCACGTATAAAAGATACTTGAATTTTACTGCATTTGGTATCAGGTATTTGTTGATTTTTGTTATTGTTTACAATTTTTCGACTGTTAATTATTCTACACTTTAACAAATGACTGTTGTTCTTACTTACTTGGCCCTCACCCAAAGCCAACATTCATAATTTTACTTATTTTTATTAATTTTTTCAACATTTATTATTCCATTTAATTGTCAGCGTGAACCCCCTTTTTTAAAATGCAGCATATGTTAACATTACAGCAAAATTTATTGCGTTTATTTTTTAGCAAACATTAACAATAGAAAGTTTTCCACCTGTGAAAAAAAAAAAAAAAATTTCCTACGATGGTAAAGGTCGGTTTTTAATGTAGTGAAAATCCTGGAGTATATGTAGACCCAATGAATAGTGTTGTTATCTGACACTCAGAAAGATAAAGCGAAATCGGCACTTTGTGACCTTGCTGTGAGGATTTTGGGCTTAAATTCAAAGGCATCTACTGAAGATCCAGACACTATTTCAACCACAGACTCAGAGGGAACCTGCGATAAAGAGGATTTTGAAAAGCTTTTGGATCAAGAAGATCATAAAGCAAGGTCAAAGCGGCGTAAGCTACAGGAAACAGCTAAAACGCTATCTTCAGTGAATAAAGCCTTAGCAAGTTTCAAGCTAGACTTTCATGCTGCATTACAAGTAGAACAACTAGATAGAAAGTCTAAGTTAAATGTTCATGAAGCTATAAAGCAGTACCCTGCGATAGTGAAAGAATCTGCAATGTTGGCAGCAGCACTTCGTCCAACACAAGTGAGTGTTGAACGTTTGTTTTCAGCGCTAAGGCTAATCAGGACAGACCAAAGGACTGCAATGAAAGAGAAGCTCACTGAAGCCATCTTGTCTTTGAGAGTAAATTATTAAATTCTTATTTGCAACTTTCAATTCTATAATCATAAATAAAGCCTATTTTTTATGTTTACAAATAAGACATTTTCATAGATTGATTTTTTTCCCCTAATATTGTGATAGAAGATTTATGAGAATGGACAAATGCAATAACAGATGAGTTTTTCGGGAGAGGAGAGGGTACAAAGGAAAAAGAAAATATATAGCTTGAAGTGCAACTCTGCTATGACACATTTGAATATGCTGATAGGCTGGTA
>NC_136487.1:106845097-106940097 GCF_053919585.1 Euprymna scolopes | reverse complement strand
ATTTTTGTTACTATCCGGAGTACCCTTTTTTTCAGGAGCTAGATTTTCCACACATTAGAAACCGGTCGGGTTATCTGTACTTTCACCTAACAATTTAATGAATAAAAAGATATTGTAAAACTTGAATTTAACGCGAGAATATTTTCAAAAATAGCACGGTACCATAAGTGCCACTTTATTTTAAATATTTATTTTCCCAAGGAATGCTTGAATAAATCCACAATGAATTAAATTTTAAGTGTTGTGTAATTATTTTCTCAGTGTTCGGCTTTGACCGGTGAATGACATCAACAGCCGGATAAAGCCGAGTGTTACCGATGTAATAATAACAAAGCTATGTGAAAGAAATTATAAAGTAAAATTTAAATGTAGAAACAAAACAGCAACAGAAAAAAAACCCAAAAAAAACCTACCGTTCAATTGTATTTCTTATTAAATGTTTGTAGAAAATATCAATTTTTTTTGTCAAATAAATAAATTTTAAGCAATTTTTGCAATAACTAATAGTAACGTTGTTAATTTTACGACTTGCCACAGCGTATTATAAACACCCCAACATCCCCATGTTAAAAGCGGCTTTCAGAATAACTCCCCCCCAACCTCCCCATGTTAAGAACGACTTTCGAGGTTTGGGGGGGAGGGTTAATCCAAAAGCCATTTTTAACATGGGGAGGTTATGGTGTTTATAATACGCTGGGTCAAGTCGTAAAAATTCACCAGCAACTTTCTTGTTAAAGTATTTTTTTATAGTTTAGAAAAAGTGAAACAAACTTTTGTGTTTTTTTTTTGTTTCTTTTGCAAGTATTTAAACAAAACTGGTGTATATATATTGCCGAATCCCGGCGAGTAGTTTTTTTATTATTATTATTATTTTGTGATGCCAGGGAGGAACACGTTAAGAAAATGCAGAAAGGAAAAAAAACCCAAATTGATGCAATTTTTTCTATAAAAAAATAAAACAAAATAGGATTAATGGTATACTTATCTATATGAAATGTCACTGAATAATCGGAATAATGAAAGCAGATTTAATATAAACCGGAAGTATTTCCGGTAAATAGCCTCAGCTGAAATCAGAACCGAAAATAAACGATGTCGAAAAAAGTTTTAAATATGGTAATATTTTTTACTTTTTAATATTTAAAAACACAGTTAGGTTAGATACAATCATTCTTGCAAAATATAACGAAAAATGGACATGTAGTTATCTAGTTTAGTGAAGCCGAACAAACAAGACGTTTCATTTTTATATATATATAGATAAATGAAATTTAGGAAGTAATGTTAAGAGTATGTTAATACTAAATAGAAAAACTATAATATACGGATAAAAATAAACATAAGAATAAATGATTAGATTAGATCTCTTTAAAGATCATAAGCCAAACTTCATTAATAAACCAACAACTAAACTCATCAACCCAACTAGACCTGAAATAGGAAAAAGCAAAAGGATACTCGAAAGAATCAATTATCAAATTAAATCTGCATATAATTTAAAATCTCTGGATAAACACTGCTGAGGCAATTAGTTGGTTCTCTAGTATTGAAAACAAGCATAATTGTTCTTTTATCCAATTTTACATCGAAAATTACTACCCCTCAATTACAATCCATCTTTTCAAAGAGGTGATGGAGTTCGCTCCAATTCTCTCCGACATTACAAAGACTGAAATTAATATTAAGAGATGTAGAAACAAGGTCTTAATTAGTAAAAATGAACACTGAACCAAAAAGGGCCAAACAGGTTTTTTTTTACGTGTCCATCGGACCCCTAGACTCGGCAGAAATGACTGATCTAGTGGGCCTGTATATCTTATATAATACTAGACTACCCATGACCCGTCGGGTCAGTATGTTATATTAGCTATGGAATTAATGTATGAGCATGACCCTTGTGGCGTAAAGAAAATAGGTTTTTGTGACATAACAGAAACATTTCTATGAAAGTATATTAAAATGAAAAAATATAGATTTTTATGAGTCGTTCTGTTTATAATTGTTTATTTTTGAAAAAAAACAACAAAACTTACAGCTATCTAATTATAAGTGGTTTGTCATACTTATAGATAAATGTGCACTGAACAGATACCATAATACTTAAAGTGAAATTCAAATTTTGATATATCATTTTAAATGAAATTGTTAGTTGGAAGTACAGAATAGTTGAAAAAACACTCTCCCCATGTTAAGAATGGCTTTTTAAATAGAAAATGAAAATAAAATGTGGCTTTGTTTCATTTATTTTAAACATTCATGACCCATTGGGTCAAATATTTAATCTATATATTAATAATAAGGTCAATAAAACTAATTAAGACAATGCTTTTCTATTTATAACATTTTTTTGTACAATTGGAGTGTTTAAAACTTTTTTTATCCTTTCGCTTAAATAAGTAAGACTTATCAGGTTTTTACAACTTTAAACGTGAAAAAACAATTGGGACACTGAAAACGTACACAGTAAAACAATACGTTTTATTGTCGCGTTGATTATTATGGTTGTCAACATGTCAAAGTTGATTTATCTGTAAGGAAACTGTAACAGTATAGTTGTAGTACAGAATAGTTGCAAAACATCCCCACCCTTCCCATGTTAAATGATAATTTCTAAATAATAATGTTAATATTTCAGTGTGCAGGTCAAATTCTGCAAAAGTAGCAATTTGTGTTTATTTGTTTACGCTGTTATGGGTTTATGTTTATGTACACATGCGCAACCGGGAGTCGTAAACCGGATGTGGGTTACAACACTCGCTACAAGGTCATTTGAGTTTTATAATTATATAGATTATTAAGAATATTGAAGTGAACACTATAGGCCTTTACAGAGATGATGGTCTTATGGTTGTAAAAACTCTAACGGCTCGAAATGTGAAAAAAAAAAAAAGAAAAAAAAAAAGACATCCTTAGAGAATTTCAAAGAATTAATCTTAAAGTTGATATTAACTCTAATTTGAAAGTGGTGCATTTCCTTGATGTCACCTTCAATCTAATAAAAGAATCCTATGAACCATATAGAAAAGACAATGCTAATCCATTATATGTTCATCCCATGCCCAGCCACCCGAAATCTGTGATTAAGCATATCCCGAAATCTTTTAGTAAAAGAAGTAGTGACAACTCATCTAACAAACAAATCTTTGATACACATAGAAACTTCTATAATAAAGCCCTTAAAGAAAGTGGGTATAAAAACACTCAGAGTATACGGAGACATTATCAAATAAAAATAACAGGAAAAGGAAAATCATTTGGTTTACCTCTCCCTATAACCTCATGGTTAAAACAAACATGGAAAAAAAATTCTTAATCTTATCAAAATACATTTTCCGCCAGGGAACATCCTCTATAAGATTTTTAACAAAAACACTCTCAAACTAAGTTATAGTTGTAGCGATAACCTTGAGAAAATTATCAAAAAACACAATAGTAAAATATTAAATAGCAACCAAAAGCCAAATATATCTGAACTCAATAATACTAGATCTTGTAATTGTTTAAACAAGCCTGAATGCCCACTTAAACGTAACTGCTTAGTCAAATCTGTGGTATACAAAGCAACCATCACTACTGAAGAAAATCCCAATAGAAGTAAATAATATATTGGCATGGCATGTAACACCTTCAAAGAGAGGTTCTATGGTCATAAATGTTCATTTAATAATCCAAAATACAACAGAACAGAACATCTCTTGCCACATACTATTTAAAAGCGCAAAACCTAACACCAGTTGTTAAATGGGACATTCTTAGGAAAACAAGCACTTGCTACCTTTGCTTGAGTGAAAAATTGTTTATTTTCAGATTCAAGGAAAGAGATGAGCTCCTGAATAAAAAAATGAAACCTCTACTAACTGTAGAAACTATAAATCCCACCTTCTTAGCCACTTTGATTTCCTTTAGCAGTTTTGCATGATGCTGAACTCAAATTTAAATATGTTAAGGCATTGGGGACTTTTGGGGCTAAATTGGGGAGGGGGGGGCAAACAATGGACAGAGTCATCTTTTTTTTTGCATGGTGCAGAACTCAAATTTACATATGCTAAGGTCTAAAACTGCACTGTTTGCTCATTTTCACCAGGATTTGATGTACCCTGGGGACTTTTAGGGCTAAGGAAAAGGAGGTGGAAAAAGAAAAAAAAAATAGTCTTATCGATGCACCCACCGTGATTATGACGTCATGGGCGATTGAAATAACATCTTTTATGCGAGTTTTGAATGACTTGTAAAACTGTCAGCGAAAAGAAAAGTGCCCGGTTGAGGGAGATGAAATTAATTTTTTTTAGCCAATTTTTCGACATTTGTCATCTGAAGGGTCGAGCTTCAAAATGATACTGATCTTGTGAAAATCCGTCACCTCTGTAGAAAGTTTTAGGCAGACATACAAACATACATACATTTAAACAAACAGGAGAGATTTATATTATAGATTATTTTTTATGAACTACTAGTGTGTGTTGGGGGGGGGTAAACATGATGAAAAAAAACAATGTAAGCGAATAATGTTAAAACTTCTTAAGAAAATCGAAAAAAAAAACAAAAAAAAAACAGTGAACATGATGAATAAAAAAAAGAATGTAAAAATGGCATAACAGTTTCAATAATAAAACTTTAAAAATCAAAGAAAAAAAAACATGTAAGCGAATAATATTAAAACTTCTTTAAAAAAAATTGTAAAACAAAAAACAGCGAATGTGATAAAAAAACATTTTCAACTTTAAATATCGAAAAAAGAAAAAAAAAATCTTACACCTCAGCTTGAATGCACAATAACGACGCTGCTCCTTAACCGATTGAAGCGCATCGAGTTTTTATTAAGTTTAAACTAAAATTAGATCATACGGTATCACTGGAAGAATACTTAACATAATTAAATCCTTCTTAGATAAGAGAAAAATCCAGGTTGTCCTTGACGGTCGTACATCTAAATATGATATAAATGCGCGAGTGCCTCAGGGGTCTATCCTTGGACCTCTGTTATTCCTAATGACCTCCCTGACAAAATTGTCCGAGATGGGTATATATGCTGACGACACCACTCTCATGACAGACATGACAGGAAAACAAATAAACATTTCTAAAGAAATGGCAGAAACACTAGAGGATGATCTCCGATCCGTAGTGGAATGGGGACAAAAATGGATGGTCACATTCAATGCTGCCAAGATTAAACTTGTTTCCTTAAATAATTGCAAGAAACCTTCCCTATCATCAATAGCAATGGCCAATAGCCCTTTATCTGAAAGTACATCTTTTAAACTCCTCAGCCTAACGTTCACAGGAAACCTGAGTCGGAACAATTACATTGAGAACATTACCAGGATCGCTGCAAAGAGGGTGGGTTCTCTCTTCTGTGCTAGAAAGCTATTAACGCCCAAAAGTATCCTATACCTCTATAAGGCCACCATTCGCCCATGTATGGAGTATTGTTGTCATATTTGGGTTGGTGAATCTGTCACTAGTCTCTCGCTCTTAGACAAGGTTCAAAACAGAGTCACCAATCTGATACGTCCTGAACTATCATCTAAACTTCAGCCTGTCCCATGAACGAAATGTTGCATCCCTCTGCCTATTCTACAAGTACTTTAACAGTGAATGCTCTGACGAACTGCAAGCACTTGTGCCCCCTCGACGTAAATACCCGACAAACCCGACAAGCAGCAAAATCCCACCCTTCACAGTTGAAATCCCTAGATGTAAGAGAGCCTTTTACTCCAGTAGTTTCTTCCCCAGAACCGCTAGATTTTGGAATTCCCTTCCGGGTCCCTGCTTCCCCAACTGTACTGACATGCAGAAGTTCAAGTGTAACATGAACCGACATTTTGCTGCCCAACTCCCTACACAGTACCCTTGATGTACCTGATAGTAGCCCCCTACAACAAAGTGGCAATGTGCCTTGTTTAGGGTGAAAATGCAATAAAAAAAAAAATTAAAAAAAAAAAAAAACAAATTCAAGAAAGAACCATTTTTGCGCATGCATATTTAGCTAAAATGTCATGAAAGAATGATTTTTTTGCTACCCCTCCTTGTAGAAAAATGCCCAGGTGAAGGAATTAATGTTTTTAGCCAATTTTTTTATATTTGTCCGAAGAGTCGAGCTTGAAAATGATACCGATCTCGTGAAAATCTGTCGCCTCTATCAAAAGTTTTTGCGAGACATACAAACACACACATTTTGCCTTTTATATATATAGATTTAGATTATTTTTCTATTTTTTTTATTTTTGAATTCTTATTCTCTTAGAATAAATAATATCGTTAGAATTCAAAGGATTGGACAGTTAAAGACGCGTTTCTAATTTTTATTTACTGTTTAATTTTTCGTTTGTATGTATATATGTACTGTGTACATGTGTGTATGTGCGTACTTATATGTGTATATATTTAAGACTGACGTGGCACTATACCTCCTTCTCCTCCTCTACCTTCCTTCCTTTTCCCCGTGCATGCTCATACTTTCACTACACTGATGAAGACTGAAGGATCAGTCGAAAATATGTACTTATAAAAAAAGTTTTTTAATTTTTTTTCATAATATTTTGTATTCCTGCACGTCACCAATTGAAAACGAATAAAGAAAAGTTATAAGCTTTTATACTTTTCGTATTCATATATATATATATATATATATATATATACATACACACACACACTCATGCTGGTCAAAAAAAATAGAACAGCATGTTTTTTGGCGTTAAATTCTTATTGTGGACAATCTGTGAGATGTAATTGGTGCTAAAATATCCCTATCATGCCAAACTAACTGAAATAGTTGTTTTACGACAATTTTTTTTTTCATATTAATTGCAATGTCAGTTTTTGAATATTTCGTGTTTCAAAATAATAGAACAATGCAGGTAAGTAAACAAAATAGTTTTTTTTATTAACACAAATACAAATAAAATTAATCAATATTTAGTAGCAGCACCTTTTGTCTTGATAACAGCATCAATTCGCCGGGGCATGGAGTCAACAAGTTTCTCACAATCATGTGTAGACACTGAATCCCATGTGTTCTGGATTGCAATCTTCATGGCTGCAAGGGTAGTAGGTTTTTCTTTTCGGAGCTTCCTCTTCATCTGGTCCCACAAGGCTCCAATAACGTTCAAATCTGGTGAGTTTGCAGGCCATTCAAGAACAGGGATTGATCGTTCTCGCAGCCAGGAAGACGTGGTCTTGGCAGAGTGTGTCGGTGCCAAGTCATGTTGAAAAATGATGTCTAGCCTCCCTGTCAAACTGGTTATCCAACACTGACAGTAAATTAGCTTCCAGTATATATTGGTATACTTTTGCGTTTACAGTTCCTTTGATGAAGCATAAATTACCAACACTTTAGAACTCATACAGCACCAAACCATGCAAGACTGCGGGAACTTCACAGACTTCTTAACGCATTCTTGGTTATACCGTTCCGTGGTTCTTCAAACACGTGGCCCTTGGTTGCCGAAGGAGATGCAAAATCGAGACTCATCTGAAAAGATCACACGCCGGCATTCGTCTGCAGTCCAGGTTTGGTGAGCAGTTGCCCATCGCAGCCTCTTCAACATCTGCTTCTTGTTAAGGAGCGGTTTGGTGGTAGCTATACGATTTCGGTATCCCAGTTGCCGGAGCCTTCGGTAGGTAGTGCTCCTCGAAACGTCAGCACCAGAAGCCTGTTTCCACTCTTCAGTGATGTGACTTGTTGATTGGAATCGACTTTTCTTTGCCACCTTGTCCAGTGCCCACTCTTGTCTTTCGGTGGTGCCTTTCTTTCGTCTGCATTTCTTACGATTGCTGTTGGAAACACCCTCAGCACCTTTCCGGAGCACTTTAGTCACCACCGATCTTGAACATCCTACCTTGATCGCGATTTCCATGTGCGTCTTTCCTTCTGCCCGGAAATCAAAGATACACTGCTTCTCAGGCAACGATATGTCTTTAGAGCGACCCATAATGATAAAGTATTATTAAATCGCTTTCAAAATCTTTTTAAACATGTAAAGCTCGCGTAGAGCGAAAGCTTCTTTTTTTCTGACTTGGCAAAAAGCAAATGGCGGCCTCCAATGTTTTAACTTGTAACCAGACTCAGGTCACCCTCATTGGTATCTTTCCAAGAGGAGTCCATGCTACTATCATGAGGTTTAATGGGGGTAACTGGTTGGGCCTCTACAAAACAATATTTGCATTTATTTTTAGTTTAAGATTACTCAACGACAAAATGTTCTATTAAATTGAAACGTTGACTTTTCTAATGTGACAATAAAGTACTCATTGTCTGCCATATGCACCTCCTCAAATTATTAAAAATAGTTGCAATTGTTATTTACATATAAGATATCTCGCCTGTACAATTTGCAAGTCGAAAATTATTCCAAACGGAATGATTTTACAGTTTTATACATATGTTCTATTTTTTGACCAGCACGAGTGTATATATACTTTAATTATCCCTTCATAAGGTCTCTTCATGTTTTATTTATTAAATTAGATACATTCTCATCCTTACATATGTATATATATATACACATACATATATATGTGCACACATGTATAAATGATTTCAAATGTGTTCACTCCCCTTCCCATTTCTTATGACAATGTAATCATGTTAACCCCTTTTCTCCTGTTTCTTGATTCCTTTTTCTATATTTTTGTTTTTTCTTTGTCTCTCTCTCTTATCTTCCTTTCTTTTTTATTCTTCCTTTTATCCTGTTAAGTCTTGATGTTCTCTTTTCCCCTATCGCTTCCTAATTTTAAATTTAATATTTTATTAAAAAAATAAAAACATTTTTTCTTCTATTTGAGAACCAGTCATCTTCAGAGACACATAAGCCATATTATGTCGCCTGACGAGGACTTTTGGTTTTTGCCAACCAATTGTCCAAAACAGTAGCATGTTTAGTATAGCGACTATGTAATATTTGTCTATATAAATAAAAATATATTTCACTCTTTTTTATTGAGCACTGTTAATAACCTTGTTTTAATTCATGAGTCTTTCTCTTTTGAACACCTTTAACTTGAGATATATATATATATATACATATACACACACACACTGTCCCATTATAGTTAAAATTAATTCCATCAACCAGATCAGTTTTGCACCACTTATAGGAAAGATTAAAATCAAGCTATAATACTTCATGTCTAAAATTCTTATTCCGATCTTGATAAAAATTTATTACTCAATTTTGATTCTCGAAAATATCTAAAAATTAAGGCTTAAACTTAAACTGAAATTCAGGAAATATTGCTTCATTGATACATTAAATTTATTGCAAATCTGAAATATTGGAATATTAGGCCTCCTAAAAATTCTTTAAAATGTTGCATTCACCCTAAGCAGTTTAACCAGCTTCTGCCAAAGGATGAAGTGTCAAGGAAATATTAAATTCACAGGCGATATCGATTAAAATAATTTAAATGTATTTAAAACATTTAAAAGAAACTGAAATTTTGGCAACGTTTGTCATTCAAACATGGTAGTGTTTGAATATATAGTTAAGTGTTAGTCATTTAGAACTGCTTTAAAGCTTTACCGCTCACTTATTTTTTGACCAAATTTTAAACAATTATTACAGTTTAAAGATCACCTTCTCAGCTATATTATGAAAATAATTTTCAATTTGCGTTCAGTAAAACAAAAGTTATGATGAATTTTCTGGTGTTCAAAATCATTAAAAAAAAAAAAAAAAAAAAACAGATGAGCAACGCATTTTATGACTGGTTTCCATAGTAACTAGGTCGCTTCAGCGACTACTGTTGCTACCAATTCACCGCTCTCATGAAAAGAGAAGTAACAAGTGAAACTGAAAGAATGAAAGAGATAATTGGGGGGATTTTATTGAAAGCAGACGAGTGCCGTACATTGTTATTACATATGTGTATATTATGTTTATTGGGGGGAAAAAAAAAGTTTGAAATTAAACAAAGAACAAGTGAATTTACTGGAGGCCTGGAAAAATCATGGATTACAATAGAAAAATGCAAGTTTGAAAAGTAATATGGTTAAGCTTAAACATGGAAAAGTAAAGGACTAGTTGCTAAAACTGGAAAAGAAAAGGACAATATATTCTAGTTAAAAATGTAATAAATTTATAACTTAAAATATTGCAGCATTAAGAATGTTTTTTTTTTAATTCAATTTATAACATTATATAATCAATTCTTGATGTTGCAATATTTTAAGTTATAAATTTATTATATTTTTTTTAGTTGACTATCTTGTCATTTTCTTCTCCAGTTTTAACTAGTCCTTTACTTTTCCATGTTTAAGCTTAACCATATTACTTTCCATGCTTGCATTTTTCTAATGTAATTAATTGATGTTTAATAAATATTACAATTTCACAAAATCTGGAAGTATCTGAATTTTCACTATCATTTTCCATTTCCTGTATAAAACTAAATATAACTCGCATTTGAACCGCTTATACCTAGCAGCTGAGTTTCACAATTCATAATGATTGATTAATTAGTTTAGGAGTGAATTCTATAAATGTATGTATACTAGTAAGGAGACCCGCCATTGCCCAGGATTGAATTTTGATCACCATTAATAATATTCCACACTTCCAATATTTTTATTGTCACTGAAATCCGTGAAATTGCCCATTTTTCAATCTAATAGATTGATTGTCTACTCTAGTCAGAGACCACCGCAGTGCACTGGGATGAAGCTTCACGTGCCTTGCTACAGTAACTTACTCCACAATACATCGTAGTCTACATTGCACTGTAGAGAACCTATTGTGAATTTTATAAAATTATTTTCATACATATAATGGCTTGAAATAAAGTTTAAAATGCAAAAGTCAAGTATCATACTTTAAACAAACATTCATTTTGAACATGCTGCTGTATTATCAAAGAACCTACTGGTGATTTTATATGCCAGACCCTTCTGCTTGTGCAGTGATAAAAACTTCTCAAAAACATTTTACAAAAGTGCATTTGAGTCCTAATGGAGGTATGACACCAATGATTTCGAAAATCGTTTTTATAACCACCGGTTGTGGTAATCAACCAATGAAAATGTTCCAAAGTTACTATAAAAATTGTCGAATTTTGAATTTAATCAGTTCACCGTTGGCTATATCACAAACCACATTTGATTCTTTGGCTGCCATCTTTGTTACTGTAAATTACTTCACACTTAGTATCGAGACTGCACTGTTCAATATGTCTCAACACTTAGACTGTATAAGAGTGTTAACTTCTGTCAAAATTGGACTGTTCCTTCCTTAATCAGATTTTTTTTATTATCAATACTTCTCAAAGGCATTCCAGTAAAAAACCTACCCAAGAACATTCTCAGACTTATAAAGTACACTTGTAAGAAATTGAAAAAAATTAGTTCAGCAGTTTCAGAGTCCATAGGGAACGAATTCACAGAAAAAGTGCCTTTTATATATATATATATATATATATATATATATATATATATATATATATATATGCACACACAATATACAGATTTACATTTACATATTCCTTCAACACTAAGTTCTAAAATAAATGCACTAGTGCTTTATTTCCGTTACTTTTTTAAGATTAAAAGAACTTAAAAAAAAAAAAAAAAAAAAAAAATTACAGCGGCCCTTTTGTGTATATGCAAAATTCTTATAATGCATCTGTGTAGGTGAATAGTTATCAGAGAAAACAGGAAAAGAAAACTAAATGGCTGCTAGGAGTTGGCTGTTACAGATTTGACATTTTATCAACATTGCATTCAAAATTCTTCATCAGACATAGGTTACATTTATTAAGACTTGGGAAGTAACTTTGTGGATGCTTCATTTTATGCTAAATAAGGTATAAGCTCTAGAACGCCTTTCTTGATTTTAGGAGTATCTGTGTGCATAATTTCTGCTTGCATTTACCCTTAGTCATTTCTACATATGGTTGGCCTATTAGATGAGTTTGTTGCATGATTGCCTCATGTAGAACAGTCTAGAAGCAGTCCCCTTGCAGGCTACAAAACCAGGTGGGCATGGAGTAGATTCTTGGTTTTAATATTATAAAGAATCTCAGATTGAACCACAAGAATAGCTGATTTTGTGTTTATGTAGAAAATTTTTTCAGGCTGTGCCAGTAAGAAAATTTTTGCCCATTACATATACTTGGCTCACATTTGTTCTAGTATTTAACGGGAAAGGTGGTGTAAACCAGATAATCCATCTATAAAAAAAGTAGTTGCCATCATAGTTTGATGTAGGTTTTACATGTAGGCATATGCTGGATGGCTTTTCGGTCATATCTTTATCCCTCTTTCTTCAATCCATATTCATCACTTCCATCTTTTTCTTAGCTTTCTCCTGCTAATTGACTGCTATCAAGTGTTCTACATCTACCACCTTAGGAACTCTCCTCTATTCTTTCAACATGACTAAACACAACAAAATGTCTTATCCTGTACACTCTATACTTCTAGACACTCAATAACCTTGCCATGCAAACATACTTTCTCCACATCTGAGTTCTCATCCATTTCCATTGTTTTACACTTCTCGCACACAAACTGGTTATCTCTCAACCTACCATTCCATTGTACTTCTTGTGCACCCAATGCTTACAATTAGATGAGAAAAACAAAATTTTTAAATCTAATAAATAGCAATGTATCGATTAGCAAATTAGTTGATCAATAGGTTTTCTAATGCCGATGTATTAGTAAATTTTGTTGTCATAAATGATACTAATATTAATTATATTGTAAATGAAGACAAGTTAACTCCATCTTTTGCTTGCCAGTGAAAATTTATCAAAGAGACATGCATTTTCTACAGCATATTATCAAATATCAAGCATGACGCGTTGTTAACATGTAGACATTTATAACTGCATTGAATTTGAGGCAAATTGACATAAACATACGGAAAATTTCCTTACTTTATCTTCCTGTCTAATCAACATTTTTATTTTTTACTTTAAATCACTATCAAAGAAAATTATTACTTCTTTCAGTTTTCCTGTTGAGGAATTGTACAGTAAATTGGGAAGAACCGAAAATAAAACATTCTTCAGTCATTCTTGTTCCTCCTTTTCTGACTCTTGCTACCATTACATATATTTTTATGGTTTAGATTATGTATATTTTACTGAGATAAATTACGAATTAGATATCAGACATAACTTTTTATATATTTAAATAACTTGATATTGACAACACCCTTCAATCATTATGGCTACCAGTTTATGTTGGAAGTATTTTGAAGTCAATCCTTAGAATAAGAATACAGCTGCTTGCAAGTTATGTCAAACCATCATATCAAAGGGTGCCAAATCAGCAGAAACTTTTACAATGACTAATATGTTAAACCATCTTAGAAAAGTTTATTCAAAAGAATAATTTAATAGGCTTATTCCAAAACTTTGTTCAAATTACAGCATTCCATCCAAAAAGTACTTCACTGCAAAATAGTCTTCGATATATTTACAAAAGTAAAATAAAAATCTAATTGTCTCTTCCTGAAATTAGTAGCATTTCATGGATTACAGACATTGGGACAGCTACAACAGATAATGCCCCCCTTTCTGAGTTTGACAGGTCATTGGCTTTCAAATGACTTTGAACAGTGCAAAGCTGGTTCCATTCCCTGGTGCACATGCAGGTGCAAGAATAAGTGAAGAATTGCACAATGTTCTTCTGGATAAGTATAAAGTCTTCAATAAAATTTTCTTAGTCTTGCATGACTCAGTGATAAATATAGTTGCTAATGTCAGAGATGTGATTTAGAATAACTATCATACATTGTAACTCAGGCTGTGAAGACAACCATTACATCAAACAGAAATACAGTTTCTCACTTTAATCGCTTTCTATTAGCAATTAGTAAATTAACTGAAATACAAGATCAGCTTAATTTTGAAAAACAAACTCATTCAAGGTGTGACTACATGGTGGAATTTAACATTATATGCTGAAAATAAATTAAGAACAACAAAAAGCTCTTGTAATATGTGCTGCTAAGATTCCTACTCTAACAATTTACCAATGGAGACTCATTTGAAAAAAATATCCAGTTTCTCAGTCTATTTGAAGAAATCACCAAAAGCAAAAGTCACAGAACATTAACCATATCAATGTGAAAAGTGAACACTGCATCATTTATAATAGTAAAATCGCACTGATGGACAATTTTTAAAGTATCATCAAATAAAATGAATTAAATGACAATAAATATGAACTTTTTATATAATTCTATACAAAATTATTATTATTATTATGCCTATTTTGTTTTAAACAATTCCAGCTGAAAATTCATTATAAGTTGATAAAATCGCTGCTATGTTCAATTTTGGTGGTAGAAGTATCAAATATTATAAATATATATACTTATTTCAAAAACATATCACAAAAACTATTAAAAAGATACAGATCTGAAATATTGCATTCCTAATCAATATATATATCGTACAATGCTATATCCAAATGTCAGCTCTTTACATTACGTACTTCTTAAATAGTATCCTAAAAAAAAAAAAAAAGTAATAATTTTATGTAGTGTTTTTCACTTTGTTTATCATGATGATATAATTAAACGTTCAACATTAATTTTAATAGAAGAGAGAGCTGCATGTTATCAACAATAGAGTTCTTTATACAATTGGTATTTCTTTGCAATTCTGTTGAATTCTTTGCTTAACACGGATCACATTCGTCCATTTGAGGTGGTTCCCTCAACCCCTTCCCCAGTCAAACACATAGAGAAAAAACATCAGTTGTCCTTATTCAATGCTTGTGGCACAAATCACTTGTTTTGCATTGTTTATTAAATTGTTAGGTGAAAGTACAGACTAGTTAGAAAAACACCCTCTCCTCCATATGTTAAGAAATAGGTTTCCAAAAAGTTCTCTGCATAAATACTATTGTTTTAACATTTTTATTTTATTTTTGTATTGACTTTGTTCAAGTTAACGCTGTGATCGTTTACAAATGATTTATTTCTGGTTTGTGCAGACAGTTCTGCTTTATGTTGAATACCCAGAAAAAGTCCCTTCCGATTAATGTTTACCAGTTTTAAAATTAGCAAACAAACTTGGCTGTTTTTCAGAACAGATTTTTTATCTGGTAAACATTAATCAGAAAGGACTTTTTCATGGCATATATGTGAAGCAGAATGATTCGCATAAACTGGAATTTTTTTTTTTTTTTTTTTTTTTAAAGAGATTCGTTCATTTTTTTTTTTTTTTTTTTCATATAAGAATTTGCAAGGCTATAAAATTCCTACCTTAAGAACTAAGATTGGGGACTTGTTCAAAAAATTGTCCAGTTACTGATTTGAAGAAAAAAAAAAAAAAAAAAAAATCAAAGAAGAAAATCACAGAACTTCAATCATATCGATGATAATATCTACATATCTTGAGATTATTTCTTTCAAAAGCTGTCCAATCTAATCCTGATATTTCTAACTTTAGTGGAATCCTTACCACTGCTGAACAATTCAATGAATCCACGGAAACAAGATTTTCATTCTATCTAAATGATAAAAACGTGTATCTATTCTCCAAGATTCAAGATTCACGTTTAAATTTCAAAAGAATGACATGGCAAATACTAAGAATTGGATTCTACATCTACTTTCTACCGATGATAATGAAGCAAAAACAGCAGGATACACTTCTCCATGCTCTGTTGGGGGTCAAGTTGGGTTAAACTTGGAAACTGCAACTACAACAGAAATACAAGAACCACAATCTAAACTCAAAAGGAGTAAATCCCTTGTGCTCAAAAGAACTTGATTATTATGGAGTTTTACCACAACTCGCAAAAGGTGATTATCCATTTCAGCGGTGGAAGTAGACACAAGAGACCTTACGACGACTGAGTTAACTGGCTTCAAAATATTTAAGCGCACCACCTTCATCTGTGGAGGGTGAAAGGCTCTTTAGTACAGGTGGTAATGTGTATGAACCTATGAGGAACAGGCTGCGTCCTGAGAATGGAGAAACTTAATGTTTCTACATTACAACTTAAAAGTATTCGACTTTAAATACGGAGGAGACTATGAGAGCAGAGGAGGCAAGCAGCAAGAATAGAAGAGGAAGTTGAGCAGCAGCAGAACTTCAGCTTATAGTTATTCACTTAATTACAATTTGTACTTTGTAGTTGGTTTGTAATTTCTTAATTATATTCATTTAAGAATTGAAAATTGTACTTTGTTTTGTAAATTTAGTTAATAAAGGCAAAAAGCCAGACATCTAAATGTTAAGTTGAATTAGTAGTTATGATGTTAATGTATCAAAGCTATCTGATTAGTCACTTGGCAGTGATTAAATGATTTCAATTTAATAGGAAAGAGAAAAGTAATTAATCGGTAATTAGCAAACTGGTCGATTATCTGAATTGGCAAAGTGGCCAATTAATTGATACACCTCTACTAATAAGTAACAAAACAGTCCTCATGTTTTCTTTTACATAAATCGAACAACAGCATAAATGTTAATTAACCCCGCCAATGGAAAGAATCAAGCGACCAGAATTCAAATTAAGAATGTACATTTCAAAAACCAGTTGACTCCAAGAAATAGCTCTTCATATTCCATAACAGTCTGTTCCGAGGTGTGAGAGAATAAGGTTCTTAATCTTTGTTCGTAGCCACCTGTATGTATAACAAGAAATGCATTTCTTTGTTCTTTATAATAATTTAAAAAAAACAGTGGGTAGATCAGGTTTATTGCCCTTATGTTAGCTTGAAATTATGTATTCAATTTTAAGTTTTGGAACTCATTAAAAGTTACCCAGAAAATTTATGTAATTTTTTTTTTTTTACAGAAGCAAAATAAATTTAAACTGTATTTTGATCTTATATATAGATTTTAGTTTTAAAAACAATATTTATCATTAGCACAAGTAATGGAAAATTTAAAAAAAAAATAGTATTATTTTTGGAATTGAAAATTAGGCTAACATTTTTCTGATTCCAAACTTCAAAAAGTCCCAATTTTTCCAATTATGCGAGCACTAATAATTACACTATTAAATTACTTGAAGTAATTGTCCATTAAACCTTTGTTCTACAATTGTACTGCATTTGCCTGCCAAAAAAAATTTTTTGGCATATGAAACCGAGTTCGTGGTTTAGAAATACAGATGAACAGAGTTTTTATTCAAATTGCGAATTGTCAATTTAAAGAATTCGAAATCAAACACATTTGGTCCTGAAATTATCAACTAAACCAAATTGTTACAAAATTATATTATTAATGATGTTAACGTAATATTGTAATAGAATAAAAAAGTTTATGAAGAAATTTTTTAAATATTTTGTTTTCACGAGAATGAAACCTGCAATCACTCCATAAGAAAGCACGTTTCTTATCCAATGACAGAACTGCAGTTTTATTAATGAATTTCTAATCAACAGATTAAATGCTCCGAAATAGTAATTTTTTCCCCCCCAAATAAAATTTTGTTTTATTTTACATGATTTAAAAAATAATTCAATACACAATTAGATTAAATATTACAAATTCTATAATTTGGAAGAAAGCAGCAATTGCTCAAATTTCTGTTGATTGATCAATCCAAACACTCCCGACATTGTTGCATACAAAAAAAAAAATAAATAAAAAATAACCGTCTCATTGAATTTTATTTAATTTAAATAAAATCCAATCTTTCATGAATGACAGTAGTGAAACAGGCTGTAGCAAGTCAAACGTATCTTACTTTCTCTATAATAGGTCTTAGACTGTCAATAATTAAGAGCTTTAAAAAACTTAGAAAACTTATTAAAAAAATAATTAAAAACCGAAAGTTTTGTTGTTTCATGGCGTTTTAAAAACAAAAATTTGTTTATTATTTATTTTAAAAATTGCATTACAAAAAAAAGAACACCAATTTATACTGAAACTGGATTTTATTTTATAAAAAAAATTAATGCATGTAAAGTTACATATTTGAAGCAGAAGACATACTGCAAAAGCTGAATTATGGATTTACAGAATAAACAAATTAAAATCAAACGATAATTTACAAGTTAGCGTAAACGGACGACAAATAACAGTTAGCGTAAACGGACGACAAATAACAGTTAGCGTAAACGGACGACAAATAACAGTTAGCGTAAACGGACGACAAATAACAGTTAGCGTAAACGGACGACAAATAACAGTTAGCGTAAACGGACGACAAATAACAGTTAGCGTAAACGGACGACAAATAACAGTTAGCGTAAACGGACGACAAATAACAGTTAGCGTAAACGGACGACAAATAACAGTTAGCGTAAACGGACGACAAATAACAGTTAGCGTAAACGGACGACAAATAACAGTTAGCGTAAACGGACGACAAATAACAGTTAGCGTAAACGGACGACAAATAACAGTTAGCGTAAACGGACGACAAATAACAGTTAGCGTAAACGGACGACAAATAACAGTTAGCGTAAACGGACGACAAATAACAGTTAGCGTAAACGGACGACAAATAACAGTTAGCGTAAACGGACGACAAATAACAGTTAGCGTAAACGGACGACAAATAACAGTTAGCGTAAACGGACGACAAATAACAGTTAGCGTAAACGGACGACAAATAACAGTTAGCGTAAACGGACGACAAATAACAGTTAGCGTAAACGGACGACAAATAACAGTTAGCGTAAACGGACGACAAATAACAGTTAGCGTAAACGGACGACAAATAACAGTTAGCGTAAACGGACGACAAATAACAGTTAGCGTAAACGGACGACAAATAACAGTTAGCGTAAACGGACGACAAATAACAGTTAGCGTAAACGGACGACAAATAACAGTTAGCGTAAACGGACGACAAATAACAGTTAGCGTAAACGGACGACAAATAACAGTTAGCGTAAACGGACGACAAATAACAGTTAGCGTAAACGGACGACAAATAACAGTTAGCGTAAACGGACGACAAATAACAGTTAGCGTAAACGGACGACAAATAACAGTTAGCGTAAACGGACGACAAATAACAGTTAGCGTAAACGGACGACAAATAACAGTTAGCGTAAACGGACGACAAATAACAGTTAGCGTAAACGGACGACAAATAACAGTTAGCGTAAACGGACGACAAATAACAGTTAGCGTAAACGGACGACAAATAACAGTTAGCGTAAACGGACGACAAATAACAGTGTAAACGGACGACAAATAACAGTTAGTGTAAACGGACGACAAATAACAGTTAGTGTAAACGGACGACAAATAACAGTTAGTGTAAACGGACGACAAATAACAGTGTAAACGGACGACAAATAACAGTTAATGCAAGCAAACAATCTGGTATAATTGTAATCATACATTTTTAGTTAAATCCTTTCAAAACAAACTTTAAAAAAAGATAATATGAGGGGAGGAAGCTTAGCTCATCCAAAAAAACAAAAAAAAATTACAAACGTTCATTTTATTTGCTTAAAAATGGAGTAAATACCTCTTAAAAATATTGTGAGGAAGGAATTTTAGTTTCCTTTTTTTTTTTTTTTACTCATGTTCACCCCTTACAAAGCATATCGCCACTTCGACTTTGGGGCCATGTCTAGTAAAGATTAACAAGATATTTGTTTATGTTACATTTAAACTTCTGCAAATCAGTACAGCCAGGGAAGCAGGCAGTAGGAAGGGAATTCCAAAGTCTAGCTGTTCGAGGGAAGAAACTATTAGAATAGAAAGCTTTCTGGCATTTAGGGACATCAACAGTGGAGGGGTGAAATCTTATTACTAAACGGGTTTGTTGGGGATATGTACGTCCAGGGGGTACAAGTGAAACCATTTCATCAGAACACATTCCATTAAAATATTTGTAAAACAGGTACAGTGATGCAATAATGCGGTGATGGGACAGGGGCTGGAGCTTAGTTGATAAAGTGGGACCAATTAGATTGACAACTCTTTTTTTTGAACCCTACCTAAGAGGGAGAGACTAGTGGTAGATGCAACAGCCTAGATGTGACAACAATACTCCATGCATGGGCGAATGGTGGCCTTGTAGAGGTACAAGATACTCTCAGGTGTGAGTAGTCTTTTAGCTCGATAGAGGGAACCCACCATCTTTGCAGCAGTCTTTGCAATGTCCTCTATGTATTTGTTCCAGTTCATATTGCCCGCAAATGTTAGGTCGAGGAGTTTGAAGGTAGAATTCTCAGGTAGGGTGTTATTTGTCATGGATATAGGAGGTTGGAGAGGCGTCTTGTAATTGTTAAAGGAGAGCAGCTTAGTTTTACTAGCATTAAATGTTACCATTTATTCCACTATAGTCTGGAGGTCATGTTCTAACAATTCTGCCATTGTTTTAGATTTATGTACATCTGTTCTTCCTTCATGTATATTATAGAGCATTGTATCATCAGCAAATATACCCATCTCGGACACAATATTATCAGGGAGGTCGTTTATGAATATCAGGAATATTAATGGTCCAAAGATCGAACCCTGAGGCAATCTCGCATTAATGTTATGTTGCTTGGATGCACACCCGTCAATGCAACCTGTATGCTTCTATTGTCTAAGAAGAATCTAATTACATTTAGTATACATCCAGTTATACTGTACGATTTACTTTTCTTTAGCAGCCCTTTATACTAGACTTTGTTAAAGGTCTTGAATATATCAAGGGCTACAGCCCTGGCTTTGCCCGACTTATCCAGTACATGGTAAATGTGTTCAGAGATGACTGTTAAAATATCTGCAGTAGAACGACATTGCCTGTTTATCAGAGAGAAGATTTGCTTTTGTGAGGTGGTGAACTAATGCTTGATTAATTAAGGTCTCAAAGATTTTAGTGAAGAGATGAGAGAAAGTAATGGGGCAATAATTGAGAGGGTCTGTTCTTCCACCAGAATTCTTGTACACTGGCCATCTTCCAGCTATTAGGGAAGCAAGATTCAGCAAGGCATTCATTGTAAAGCTTCAAAATTATGGGGGCTAGCTCGGCTGAACATTTCTTAATTAGTATAGCAGAGATGAGATCAGGCCCATACACCTTTGAGGTGTCTAAGTTTTTTATGATATCATGAGCATGAGAAAGGGTGATCATCTAATGTGGGTTCAGTCTGCATAGGGAAATTTGAGAGGAAGTTGTTTGTTGGCTCTAAGATGAAGTTGGAGGCAAGCAGTTTCGCCTTCTCCATTGCTGTGCATGTAACCTGAAATATTTCCTTAAATTAATAAAACAAATGATGACAATGACAAGTCGCCATTAATGAAGACAAGAGTATTAATAATGATGCCAGTGATGATGCTGACGTTAAAGTCAAATGTTATCCCAAAAGAAGTAGAAGACGACCCGATTTTTTTGTGGTCAACAATTTGGAAGATTATCAAATCAATTCCATGGATAATACACCAATTTGGAAGATTATCAAATCAATTCCATGGATAATACACCAATTTGGAAGATTATCAAATCAATTCCATGGATAATACACCAATTTGGAAGATTATCAAATCTATTCCATGGATAATACACCAATTTGGAAGATTATCAAATCTATTCCATGGATAATACACCAATTTGGAAGATTATCAAATCTATTCCATGGATAATACACCAATTTGGAAGATTATCAAATCAATTCCATGGATAATACACCAATTTGGAAGATTATCAAATCAATTCCATGGATAATACACCAATTTGGAAGATTATCAAATCTATTCCATGGATAATACACCAATTTGGAAGATTATCAAATCAATTCCATGGATAATACACCAATTTGGAAGATTATCAAATCAATTCCATGGATAATACACCAATTTGGAAGATTATCAAATCAATTCCATGGATAATACACCAATTTGGAAGATTATCAAATCAATTCCATGGATAATACACCAATTTGGAAGATTATCAAATCTATTCCATGGATAATACACCAATTTGGAAGATTATCAAATCTATTCCATGGATAATACACCAATTTGGAAGATTATCAAATCTATTCCATGGATAATACACCAATTTGGAAGATTATCAAATCTATTCCATGGATAATACACCAATTTGGAAGATTATCAAATCTATTCCATGGATAATACACCAATTTGGAAGATTATCAAATCTATTCCATGGATAATACACCAATTTGGAAGATTATCAAATCTATTCCATGGATAATACACCAATTTGGAAGATTATCAAATCTATTCCATGGATAATACACCAATTTGGAAGATTATCAAATCTATTCCATGGATAATACACCAAAAAGCTTTAATGAAGCAATTAATTCAGAACATTGGAAAATAGCAATGAAAAGCAAATTAGATGCTTTAACAGAAAATAATATTCGGTAGTACCTCTCCCAAAGGATAAACATGTCATTTTGATAAGATGGGTCATTACAAAAATGACTACAGCATCAGGCATTGAACAGGACAAATTTAATGGCTGCTACAAGACTCGACATATGCTACACAGTAACAAAACTATCACAAAAATTATCAAGACTTACAATGAAGGATTTAAACAGAGCTAAACAACGTTATTTAAAAGGGACTAAGAAATAGAACTTAGTATTTAGAAAATCAACGAGTCCCCGAAAATTAGGATTTTTAGATTCAGATAGAGGAAATAAAAATCGAAAAAGTATATCTGGATATTGCTTCAGACTATCAGAAAATGGGCCTATTATTTCATGGAAATCTAAAAAGCAACAGATTCTTTCTCTTTCTAAATGCGAGGCGGAATTTATTGCACTCACACATACTGTGCAAGAAGCACTTAACCTCAAAAATATCATAAAGATGGTTTTAGAACTAGAATTAACTAACACCCCTGTAGTAATTGTGCTAATCAAGCCAGCATAGTTTTAGCATAGAACACAGTAATTCAAACATCTAAGCATATAGATATTAAACATCACTTCATCAGAAATGAAGTGAAAAAGGAATCCATTATTATAAATTACATATCAAGAGAATAAAATATCGCTGATATATTCACAAAATCCGTGAAAAAAAATAATAAAGTTAAAGCATTTTTCTTCTAAACTTCTCGATTTTAAATAACTTTTCAGGAGCCTATATATATATATATATATATATATATAAAATTGTTCTGGAAAAGACGTTAAACTGCATCCATTTAGTTTGTATTAACACTTTAAAAATTAAAAAAAAAAAAAAAATGACTTTTTGAAAATAATTTCTTTGTATGTTTTTTTTTTTTTACAAGGTGCTCATAAATTACAACTGACTTTTTTTTTTTACTTTTATTTTATACTTTTATTTAGAAAGAATAGTTTCTTTCTAATTTACCGAAAACTTCCTGTTCTTTTTGCTTTGTTTTATTTAACTTTATGTATTTTTAAAAAAACATAAATTCTTTTTTGTATGGATACATATTACATGCATATTTATTTATATGTGTGTTTGTATATATATTTATATGTGTGTGTGTGTGTATATATATATATATATATATATATATATATATATATGCATGCGTTTTTGGAATGCGACTGCATAATCAAAATTAAGAAATACTTTTTCACATGTCCACCTTTTTAAGGTAAAAATTAAAATACATTTCTCTTTTCTATATATTTTTTGACATTTGAACAAAATTAAAAATGGCTTCTTTTTACATGCTCAAATTTTAAGATCCAAATGATTTGTTTTTAACATGTAGAATTGAATATAAAAATATATATTTATTTTTAAATGGAATTAAAAATGAACCAAAAGGACTTCCCATTATATAAAAAAATAGGGGTGGGGGTGCAATATTTTTTACTCATAATGGGGGTATCATCCCTCAGAGTTGGGAGATACTATTTATAAACGCTGCTGATAGGAACTGACAAATTAATTCACATTTTGCTATCAACCAATCAGAAACCAGAATTGCTTCATAAAAATTAAACATTTTTAGCAACCTTGCATATGTTTTTTTCTGTATCAACATGAGATGTATCTTTGCGCTTTGGCTGCAAAATTATAAAGTCCGAAAGTTGTACAGAACAGCTGTCCACTGAGAACTCGCCATCTCCAGAACTTGTATAGAATAACTATCCATTGGAAACTTTTCTGAAACTAAACATGACTTACAACTCAAGACAATTTTTCTCCTAAGGAAAGTACGAAAATTATTTGCTATAATTGTGGGCGAGCTAATCACAAGAGTTTCCAATGTAGATACAAGAATTTCAAAGGAGACTCCATTAAAAATGTGGAGAGCTCTCTTAGCAAACATACATTTTTATTTTCATGTATGCGTCAACAAACAGTAAAAACTTTCTTGTTGATTGTGGTGCAACGGCACACGTAATTACGAAGGAATCTGATTTGATCAATTTTGAAATCAACTTTAACCCTCAGAATCACTTTGTAAACGATATTGTTTTGAAGAGAGGTGATGCTAAAATCTTGCTAAAGAACAATAAAAGTGAACTTTGCTTCTGTATTCTGGAAAACGCTCTTATCCTTGAGTGGCCTCCAGGCTTTGATAAGTGGCGACTCCTATATATAAAAAGAAAAAAAAAAAAAAAAAATACAATCGGGTCAGTAGCATTTCCACCAGGACAATGCACCAGTCCACAACTTCATCCTCGTCACAGAATATTCGACCAAGATGAGCATCAAGACAGTTCCTCACCGTCCCTATAGTCTAGACCCTGCAACTTTTGGTTATTCCCTAAGCTCAAGGAAAACCTTAGAAGTTAAGACAATTGAGGAGTTGAAAGAGGCTGTGACGAAAGTCATTGACACACGCACACAAGAGGACTCCATTGGGGTCTTCCAGAAGTTGTTCGAATGGTACAATTGCATTGCAGCCAGAGCAAATTACTTTGGAGGGGACTAGAGTTTCATCAATAAAAGTACCCATACGAAAAAAGTCTGGAAACTTATTGAAGGCACCTCATATATTATTTCATGTATCTACATAAAATGCTATAAGGAAATATTTCATGAATGGATTTTTAGTATTTGCTTCAGTGCTCAATACACGAGTAGAACTAGGTAGTACATTGCAATTACATAACACAGAATTTTTTCATATAAGGACTCAGGGGTAATACCTAAACAGTGAGGAGAGCAAGAAGTTGAGATTTTGAAGTAAATTAAACATATTTTTTGTGAAATAATTTTTTTTCAAGGTGCAATTCGGTTTACAAATAATTTAGTTTAAAAAATAACATTAAAAATTGATAACATTTTAAAAATAATTTACTTTAAAAAATAACATTAAAAATTGATAACATTTTAAAAATAATTTAGTTTAAAAAATAACATTAACAATTGATAACATTTTAAAAATAATTTAGTTTAAAAAATAACATTAAAAATTGATAACATTTTAAAAATAATTTAGTTTAAAAAATAACATTAAAAATTGATAACATTTTAAAAATAATTTAGTTTAAAAAATAACATTAAAAATTGATAACATTTTAAAAATAATTTAGTTTAAAAAATAACATTAAAAATTGATAACAGTTTGAAAATAATTTACTTTAAAAAATAACATTAAAAATTGATAACATTTTAAAAATAATTTAGTTTAAAAAATAACATTAAAAATTGATAACATTTTAAAAATATCTTTATCCTTAGCTGCCATACTATTTATGGATAAAAAAAAGGGGGGGGGGCTATTTTTGTACACTTACACACGATTTGTTTTGAAAGCAGTGTAGTATCTGTTCTGGTCATGATAACAACCTCCTAGGGATTACCTTCTGTTAGGGGTCAAGGGGAGTGATATATTAGCAAAAATATGTGACTAGAGGTTTTTGCTAGCTAAATTTATTTGATTTTTTAATATAAAAAAAACTTTAAACAAATATAGCTAGCATTCTAAATGAAATTACATTGAACTTTGAAGTCACATATTCATCCACGTTTGAATATTTATTAGTGTCAACACGACATTGTCATAAATTTTCAATAGCATTTTGTATCTGAGCAACACTTAAAAGATTATGAATTCACATAAAATGTACAAAAATCAGTTATCAATGACATTTTGTTAAAAGGTTGGCAAAGTCATTGTTTAAAAGGTTGAAGGAATGGCAGATCTAATGGCTTATTGTATCTAGTGTCCCAATTGTTAATAAAATTGTATGAAGACTAAAAAACTATACAGAAATTTGGTGAGTTGATTTTTGTTTTATTGTATATCAACCCTTTTATTATTAGATTATTCACTGGATACAAGTTGCTATTTTAGCCGTAGTTTGGAAGGTGTATTCATAACCTTCTCAATGGTATTATTATATATTCGTACCCAATGCCAATAGCTAGAGATTACGTTAACTAGTATGAATTTGGGCAAGGTTTACATTAAGTACATATCGGGACAACCTGGTAGCAAACAGAAATAAATCCAGTGCACCTCGTATGAGTGGTGAGAGATGGGACAAGACACACTAGAAACAGGTGTTGACAATATTGCATAACAATATCACATTATCTATATGGTACTGATTTTCAAAGCAGTTAGAGTTGTGAAAGCAAACAAACCAGATGTGCCCAACAATGTAGGAATCTAAGTTAATATTTCCTCAAACTAGTCGCCGATCAAGTTAGAAAATTAAATAAGGAATTAATTTTGGTCCCTCCCTTCGTGAATGAACTCTCTCTCCCTAATAAAACCTTTGAAACAACAAGTCTTCATTGTTCCATACATTTATTCATCTAAGTTAAACAGTCGATCAGCAGCCAATAAAAGATGCAACCATACAAGGAATGGCGCACATGAGAAAGTGATGATCAAGGAATAAAGACCAGACCGCACACATATATAACTTTCCATAAAAATATTTCTGGATCACTCACCAGCAATTACACACATGTGCACAAATACACGTTTGTTGTTGTTTAATGTTTGTTCATTTAAATTTGATGAAAATGTTACAGTATGAGAATATGGAGATGCAATTGAATTTGAAGATGACTTGATAGATTTAATAGTCTGCATTACAGAATTTATACCTGGGTCTGAGAAAGTGAGGGCAAAATTGCAGTAATGAAATTTAGAATAGATCTTAGAATAATTATGGTGTTCAAACAGTCAATTAGACTTTTGCATGTGAATGTTTTATTACAGTGACACAAAACTTGGTTTCCGGTTTGCTAAATTGTGTGATAGCTTTTTTTTTTTTTAACAGACCAGTTGATTTTGGTAATCATATCAATTTTCAAATGATAAACATATCAAGTAATGCACAACTAGAAGGAGATTCATTCCAACAATGGAAGTAGTTGTCAACTATTATATTTAGATGTTTTACCAGGATAGAAAAATAGCAAATAGTCGCTTAATCTCTCTCAACCCCATATTTCAACCTCACTTTTTCCCTTATTTGATTCGAGAAGGTTCCTAGATCTTGATTTAAGTATATTCCAATGGAAAACAGATAAGCAAAAAGGTTATTTATGCTTAAAAGTATGTTTAAAATAGTGATGGGACGATTCCAATATTTTTCCAGATTCCGATACACTTACTGATTCTTTATAAATCTAAATATTTAACTATAAAAGTGTTATTTTGTCTCGATTACTGTAAAAAAAAAAAACTTATGTGTGCATATATTTTCTCAAACGTAAAAACACACTTGTGAGGTGATGATCTACAGATTTTAGTCTTACTGGAAGTTTAAATCAATATTTTATTACTACAAGCAGTGGAAGATGTTTCTAAAACTAAAAGCAAATAAAGATAATTAAAGGAATCGGCTCTGGCATTGGAAAATAGGCTCAAATTTTTCTGATTTCAATACCCACAAAAGTTCCAATTTTTCCGATTCCGATTAATCGTCCCAACACTAGTTTAAAATATACATCAGACATTTTGACAATTCACATTTTTCTTTTATTACTGTGTACTACATTTAATTTTGATTAGCATAATAGTTGTTATTTAATGATGGCAGAAAATTGTTAAACTTAATTTTTCTTTATATTTAGCATCTCATAAGGCATGGATTTCAGGAAATGATACAATCACTATCAATTGCTTTTCAACGATTAATCATTAATGTGAAATTGGTGTGAAATTCTTGGATTTTGAGGAAAGGAAAATAGAAAGGCTCATTTCTATCTATTTGGGGTGTTTAAGGTGTAATCCATCAAAATGATTTGACAAACGGATAATAATCAGAGGATGCCAGATCTATTCTGATGTGATTTCTGCTACGAAAAGATGTGTGTGTGTTCGTCCGTCAAAACGACGAGGACCATCTGATCATTCTGTAAGGTAGGGTGGGGAGAGTCATCATCGGTGAGTATGGATATGGCTGATAAGCCCAATCTTTGCTTGAAAAGTTCTATTGCAGTGGAAACAGAGAATCATAGCAGATGTCAAGGGTTTCAAAACATTGTCCTTCCTGTCCTTTCTGCGTTTCTCTGCAACAACTTTTCGGTAGCTTTCATATTTGCAGGCGCCGTCATGAACAGCAACGCACCACTTGGCTCTATCTAAAGCTGTCTGCTCTCATGATGACGGATCTACGTTGAAGGCATTCAGTGATGCCCTCAGAGTCTCTTTAAATCGTTTTCTTTGGCTGCCATGGGAGTGCTTTCCATGTTGGAGCTCAGCAAACAGAAGCTTCTTGGGTAGTCTGTAGTCTGGCATGCGGGCTACATGACCAGCCTAGCGAAGCTGAACTTTCATCAGGATAGTGGGGATGCTTGGGAGTCCTGCACGAGTGAGGACTTCTGTGTCTGGTATCCTTTCCTGCCAGCCTATGTCAAGCAGTTTCCTCAGTCTGGTGGTGTGGAAGGGATTTAATTTTCTAGCGTGCCGTTGGTAGACAGTCCACGACTCGCATCCATAGAGTAAGGTGACAGCTTTACAGACTTTGATCTTTATCATGGAGGTGATGCCTCTTCTGTCCCATACATTCTTGTGGAAATGCAGTGCTTGCTTTAGCGAGTCTAGTGTTGATTTCATTGTCAATGACTACATTGCGGGAGAGCGTACTGCCAAGGTAGGTGAACTTGTCAACTGCATTGAGTCTTTACCATCCGATGGAAATATTGGGTTCTGCATATGGTTTTCCCGGAGAAGGCTGATGCATCACCAGTCTTCTTGATATTGATTGTGAGACCAAAATTTTGACAAGCCTCTGAGAATATATTTTCACTGTTGCATGCCTGCCTCAGAGGTAGCGTTAAGGACACAATCATCAGCAAACAGAAGATCATTTACAGTGTCTGATGCAACCCTAGATTTAGCTTGTAGCCTCCGGAGGTTGAAGATTGATCTATCAAATCTGTATCTGATTCCAATGCCCACATCAGTGTCTCCGAAGGCATCTATCAGCATCGCAGAGAACATGAGGCTTAACAGGGTGGGAGCCAAAACACACCCCTGTTTTACTCCATTAGTGACTTCAAAAGGGTCAGAGGTCTCCCCACGATCTTGCACTCTGGCCATTATTCCATCATGAAACTGACGTATGATGGCAATAAATTTTCTGAGACACCCATACTTTGCCATTATTCTCCAGAAGCCTTCTCTGCTTACATTGTCAAAGGCGTTGGTCAGATCAACAAAGGTGGAGTAAAGGTCTACATTTTGTTCTTGGCACTTTTCTTGGAGCTGCCTGGCAGCAAACACCATATCAGTAGTACCACGATCCTTATGGAATCCACATTGGCTCTCCGGCAAGAGGTCTTTTTCCAGATGAACTATGAGCCTGTTCAACATTACTCTAGCCAGTACCTTTCCTGCAATGCATAGCAGGGATATTCCCCGGTGATTGTCGCAGGCCTGGTGGTTACCTTTATGCTTATATAGATGTATGATGAAGCAAGGCTCTACATTGCGAATGAAACAGTCGCATTTGCAAGTGATTTTTCAAATTGGTGACTAGAAATAATGAAACACTTTTCTTTTGGCGATTGTTTTTCTTTCACTTACAATCTTCCAAAGCTCACTGCTGAGTGAAAAATATCTTTTCAACTTTTTTTTTTTCAGATAAAACGAACCAAGTTAAATTATTTAAACAAAAATTTAATAAAATAATATACTTTTTCATTTTTAACGAAGGCTGTTTATAAAAATATTTGAAGAAATCAGAATGTTTATACCTTCAAATATCAACATAAAATTTGTTGTATATTTAGAATTACAATTATTTAAAAAAACACAGAAAAATCTTTATGATGTACATACTCGTCGTCACAAGAACGAAGATGTCATATTCTAAAAGTCATGTGGGTTTGGCTAGTCACTTTTCTATTTGGCTAGTAAACAAAAATATTTAGTTGTCAAAGGTCAACTAAAGATAAATTTATTCGTAGAGGCCTGTGGAGGCATCTTTGAAATTTTGGGGAAGTACCTTCTGCCAGATGATGTGGAAAAGCTGATGGAGTTTTTCGGTCAGTCTTACCGCCCTCTTTATATATCTCAGCTGGGATAGAATCTGAGCCAGGCGCTTTCCCAGGACAATAGGCAGATTGCTTTCTCAGTCTCTTCAAGGGTTGGGAGTTCATCCAATTCCTTGTTTATGGTAATTTGGGGGAGGCGGTCAATAAGGGACGGTTTAGTACACTTTTAAAATGCGCCGCCCATCTTCTCAGGATCACCTCTTTGAGGAGAGTGGATCCGTCTGTACTGAGGAGAGGTACTGATTTGGATGGAGTTGGTCATAAATTTCCTTGAGACCATCATAGAAATTCTTCATGTCATTCCTATCTGCATAAATTTGTATTTCTTCTGCTTTCTTGCTAAGCCAAGAATCATGCATGTGTCTGAGCTTCAACTGAATGTTACTACACAAACTCCTCCATGTGTCCTTCCTTAGTTTGGAGAACGGATCTTCAATATGGGTTTTGTATGCAGAATGCTTCTCTAGCAACTTGGTAATCTCCAGGCAGTTCTCATCAAACCAGTCCTTGTGTTTCCTGGAGACTGGCCTCCATGGCTGTAGTGTACACTGTCTCACAGATTGTCTTCCATGCTGTTTCCACATCTCGGTTGTCTATTCCAGCAGGTTCAAGGCACTGACAGAGTTTCAGAGAAAGATTTCTGGACAGTTTTAATTTTCAATTTGTTTACATTAAATCGTTTTGGAGCTCTCTTTCATTGAGGTCTTCTCCTTGGCTGGATATACAGATTGAGCTTAGCCACTATGAGGTGGTGGTCTGTTCAGCACTCGGCTCCACACATGGCCCTAGTGATACGTATATCCCACCTGTCCCGTTTCCTGATGATGATATAGTCAATTAGATGCCAGTGCTTTGATTGAGGGTGTATCCACGATGTCCTTTTGCAAATAGGGAGGTGAAACACAGTGTTTGTTATCAGAAGGTCATGCTCAGAGCAGGTTTGAAGGAGAAGAAGGCAATTGCTATTACATTTTCCAATACCATGTTTTCCTATAACACCTTCCCAGGCAGCACTGTCACAGCATACTCTTGCAATAAAATCACCAAATATGATGAGTTTGTCTGGATTTGGTGTTGCACCAATGATGTTATTCAAATCCTCGTAGAACTTGTCCTTGGTGTCATCATAGGAACGTATGCACTGACAAAAGTAACAAACTTCTTTCCATTTGAGAGAGGGGGTCTCATTGTCATTAGATGGTCATTCACAAGCGCATTTTTCACCGCAAAGCCAACTCCTGCCTCACGCCTCTCTTCAGGTCCTCTGCCACTACAAAAGAAGGTGTAACACTGACCTCTTTCATTAATTTCACCATCACCTGCTAGTCTTGTTTCACTTAGAGCAGCAATGTCAATATTGTACCTGGCGAGTTCACCTGCAATGAGTGCAGTGCGTCTTTGTGGTCCGTCTAGGTCATTTCTGTCCAAGAGTGTACGAACATTTTATGTCACAACCTTGATAGGTATTTTTTTTTTTTCTTTATTTCAACCGCGGTAAGCCAGCCAGGATATAGTGGAGTGGGCAATATTTGGGGCATCTTTTCTAGCCCGTTCCTCATGCCACGGGGTTGAGCAGTGCTGTCCTAAAGAGGGCTGCTCAGGCACTCAGACGGCTGCCGAACTCCATTTCCGCTCCCATTAATGGAGAGCGACCCTATGGCCTGAGCCGCCTGTGTTCAGGTTTGCGGCTACGACTTCCAGTGTACCTACACCTATCGCTTTGTCGCTTGCCAAAAGCTACAGGACTTGAAGGAAATGAGGGGGGGGGGTGATGGATGACATGCGCTGGAAGTTTGTTTAAAGTGAAGCTGGTTTGCACAGAGCCAGCCTCACTCTCTCGTCCCCAACCAGCCTGGTCTAGCGGGAAGACAGGGTCGAGACAGCTGGAGGCCAGGTAGGGATGCAGGAGCTGCCGAGTATGTCAACCAACCGCCTACGGGGCTCCACGCTGAGATCCACGGTTGAAGTCCTCCTCCTTGGTGGTTCGCCCTGGTCATGGATGCATGGAAGTTACTCTAAACAGAGTTCCGTCCTGGCCGTTAGTCCAGTCTGGTGAACTCTCCGCCCAACGGTGCTGCACCAGCACCGTCCCCTCACAAGGTTTGACAAGCCTGCTGAGACCAGTACCCAGGGTATAGCTCTTGGAGCTAGCATGTGAGAGATTTAGGAGATACGCGAGGACCAGTGACCCCTATCCGCGGAAAGATATGCATTATTATAAAAACACTATTCCTTTGAACTTCACCAACATGGAACTTAATTTATTCAAAGCAATATTTAAAGGATAACAGCTGACAATTGTGTCTGCTGTAATTAATTTGGATACTAACAAATCAAAGTTAATCACATCAATAGCAAATCTCACCAAAACACCATCTTTTGATTGGGAGATAGGATCCTTTCCAGTCATAATTTTTAGTCTGTTTTGCTACAGCACTACATTTTTATTTTCACTACATTTTAATAAAATATTTTTATTTTTATTTTCATGATTAAAAAAAAATGTGGGTGGCCAGGAGAAGGAGGAGAGAAAAATGCGGGTGGCCAGGAGGAGGAGAGAAAAATGCGGGTGGCCAGGAGGAGGAGGAGAGAAAAATGCGGGTGGCCAGGAGGAGGAGGAGAGAAAAATGCGGGTGGCCAGGAGGAGGAGGAGAGAAAAATGCGGGTGGCCAGGAGGACGAGGAGAGAAAAATGCGGGTGGCCAGGAGGAGGAGGAGAGAAAAATGCGGGTGGCCAGGAGGAGGAGGAGAGAAAAATGCGGGTGGCCAGGAGGAGGAGGAGAGAAAAATGCGGGTGGCCAGGAGGAGGAGGAGAGAAAAATGCGGGTGGCCAGGAGGAGGAGGAGAGAAAAATGCGGGTGGCCAGGAGGAGGAGGAGAGAAAAATGCGGGTGGCCAGGAGGAGGAGAGAAAAATGCGGGTGGCCAGGAGGAGGAGGAGAGAAAAATGCGGGTGGCCAGGAGGAGGAGGAGAGAAAAATGCGGGTGGCCAGGAGGAGGAGGAGAGAAAAATGCGGGTGGCCAGGAGGAGGAGGAGAGAAAAATGCGGGTGGCCAGGAGGAGGAGGAGAGAAAAATGCGGGTGGCCAGGAGGAGGAGGAGAGAAAAATGCGGGTGGCCAGGAGGAGGAGGAGAGAAAAATGCGGGTGGCCAGGAGGAGGAGGAGAGAAAAATGCGGGTGGCCAGGAGGAGGAGGAGAGAAAAATGCGGGTGGCTAGGAGGAGGAGGAGAGAAAAATGCGGGTGGCCAGGAGGAGGAGGAGAGAAAAATGCGGGTGGCCAGGAGGAGGAGGAGAGAAAAATGCGGGTGGCCAGGAGGAGGAGGAGAGAAAAATGCGGGTGGCCATTTGTGATGTTTATCAACTCAAGTTGCTTTACAATTGAGGACACTTTTCATTGATGCTGCAAACGTTGGTGAACTTCCATGCATTCAATTTGTACACTAATTCTACAGCTCAAACCAGCACCATGAATTCTGATCAAGTTCACACAAAAGCATTTCATCATTACATGTTGGAGGAATTTCTCATGTTGCTAGTTTTAAACCAGTTCCTAGATGTCACATCCTAAAACTATTAATTGATATGTTATCTGTAATTCCTAATATGATTACGAAACTAATAATTATATTTTTTTTATTTAAACGATTGATCTTGTAAGATAAATCGCTTAAATAAAAAAAAAAAAAAAAATTGACACACAATAAGTTTGGGATAAAAAACAATGAACATGAGGAGAAAATGCAATTAGCACCCCCCCCCCCCACACATATTTTTTTTAACCGTTGACACTAGTTCTCATTAGATCACTGAAGGGACATTAAGCCTAGCCAATTCTAAATAGGTCACCATTTAGGAATACCAGATGCTGTATGTGGGAGGATGATGACTTTTCACAATGCCCTTCCTGCAAAACTAATGTTGTAATAACTGGCAAATGGACAACTACAAATAGGTTATTCTTTACATAATGTCTGCTTTCACCAACCTATTATGGATGTAGAAAGATTGAATGTAGGATGTTACACTGATGTGATTGCTATTTAAGAAGAATTGATTAATTGGATAATCAATCTACTTTCCATAAGTAGCCATTGGTGATGGCAACAACAAAATGCCTTTGTAAGGATTGGCTCATACTTAAATGAGGAAAGATAATCAAGCATGGTTGTTAAAAGTATTTTTAGTAAAAAAGCCATATTTGAATTTAAGCTAACAAAATAACTTGGCTGGTATCACATTTGTTTCATCTATTATAATAATGTGTCACATTTTGCCTGTAACACTAGTTTTTCTAAATAGTGAATAATTAAACTTTAGCCACCACAGTAATTTTAAACAATTAGTAAAAGTAGAGATATATAAAACATGAATTATTGTGGTTTGCTTTGTGATTTTTTTTTTTCATGAATACTTACTAAAAAGTTAAAATTAAAGATGTATTTTTTTTTCTATGTTTATATCAATGGCAGAAAAGAAATAACTGAGGGGAGCATTGTTTGATAATTTTTAGGGATAAATGAAAATCCAACCACATTTAGATGTGAAAATGAATAAAATTGTCCTTCAATTTCAATGTACAATATCTTATTTTGGAGATTATTCTAATAAAATTTGAATTTTAAAAGGTTACCTTTTCTCTTTATAAATGTACAATTCTTTGTCTTGTGTGGGCCAGTTTTTTTTGTTTTTTTTTTTGTCTTTTCAAACTACTTCAAATTAGGTCACTATTTTCAGGGATGGACAATCTCTTTTAATGTAAATATATATTTTTTTTAATTTAAATTTGGTGCACACAATATTTAGGAGTCCATGCATATAAGGATATTACCATATAACAAAAAAGGGCACATCTTAATGTGATAGGCTTAATATAGGCTTTTAAGTTGCCTTTTACAAAAAATAGCTGTAAAGAAACATCTTAAATTTGATAATTTCTTGGGGTCAAATTACTATGATAAATTAAAGCACATATTCAAGATTTACAACTCGGGCAGTTAAAAACAAAGATCAGTAAACTTAATCTCAGGGTCACAAGATGAATATCGTCAAACCAAACATTTTCTACAAGACATTACAATAAGCATTTAGTTAAAGTCAGGGCTTTGCAACTAAGAAACTGAGGGCTCATTTTTTAACCAATAGGAAGGCAAGTAAAGAGAACTTCTTGGAAATGCATTGAATTTTTTAACAAGTTAATTTCTACTCCTTTCAGTGCAAATGGAGTTAAGAAAGGAGCAGAAATTGCTCTCAGACTAGTGAAGCAAGTAAAGCCATATTTTTAATTCAACTGAAAAAGTAACATTTTATATAAAAAAAATATAAATGTAAATACTCATTTTTCAGTTCTGACCAGTCACATGCAATACACAAATAAAAAAAATCAGTTTTTTGTTTAATAATTCTTCGAACCTATCTGTCTAGCAGAATTTAAACATTTATTTAAATTGTTTTAATTCGACTAAAAATAGATTTTATAAAAAATTACCTGTATCTACTCCCTGTTGTTGAGGAGCTTTTTATTCTTAAGCTTTTTGTAAATATATAAAAATATATTAAGCAAATGACTGAATTTGGTTTACCGGATCCGCAATGCACAGCTGTTAGACTGGTTGTAGAAGTGCATTTAGTGGTGAATTCTTTGGAAAAGAAATGTATTTCTGTGTTGGTCTCAAGACACTAGAATTTGTTTGGTGCAAGATACTCAGGAAGTAGCAGTTCCATCATTTTTAAAAAGGGGTGTTTTTGGAAAATATATGAATCAGGAGAAAAGAGCTATATTGAACAGTATCTACCAAATATGTCAAAACAATTCTGAACCGTAACTTTGGATATTTAGATTTTAACATGCCTCATTACAAAATTGATCAACCTTAAACATACTCAAACTGAACAGCAGCTTGGTTGGAAGGAATAGCATCAACTGAATGGCAATTGAGTTTTAACATCTCAAGCAAACATGCAAAACATCTGCAACAAACACACATCCATCAACAAGTCTTTTCTAAACTGAAAAATATACAAAATAAAAGGAAAAAGTATCAAACTGCTGCTGCAAATTAAACATGTTGATACCGTGAAATTGGAGAACTCGTTTCAGGGCTAGGAACATTTAAAGACCAACTTCAAGGTCTCAATTTAAACATATCTCTTATAGAGATTTGGTATGGAGCTGAACCTATACTATTACTTCTGTCAATGTACTATTGTATAATCTTTCAATGTTTAATTCAGGGAGGAAGAGATACAATATCTGTTTTGTTGTAATAATTACCATCTCCTGGGGGTGGGGTGGTTGCTTGTTTTACAGCATATCAACCCTTTTCGGGTTATTTAATGCCGAATCCAAAGATTTTGAAGAAAAAATTTTTAATAGAATATATTTGTTGTTTTCAAGTCCAGTTTCTATTTAACCCATAGTTGGGACCCTAACAGGTACTACCACTCTGGGTCAGAGTGGACCTGAGAGCAATGGTAATTAAAGGGTGGCTCCACACTCCCCAAAGCCCGCAAGCTGAAACCTCACCACTGGATATAGTTTAAGGTCATATCCAGGACCCCTGAGGGTGGGAGTAATGCACGTCAACAAAAAATTTAAAAGTTTTTGATAAAAAATGACAAGGACAAGAAAGGAATAGTCAGGTTTCATTTTTATGACCTTGCAAAATGGATTCATACTTTTCAAGGTCAAAAACTTATTTCTTTGGCCTAGTCATGTTATCAATATATTACAGAAACCTGAAATAGTACCAAACAAATTTGGCAGAGCAAGTGAAAAGAGAATGTTTAGAACTACACTATATCTGCTTTTTGGAAACGAGAGGATAGAGAGAATGAGGAGTAGGCAGGGAAGAGAAAAGAAGATTATGGGGAGCGAAAGTGACTGTAAGAAGAACACAGCAGAGGAGGTCAAAATCCTCTTTTACCCACAAGGAGAAAAATTCTGCCTCCTCTGCTGTGTTTTCTGTTCTGCCCTCTCTAAAAAAATTCTTTTAATAAAAAAAATCTCATTCTAATTTTGGTGAATAAGTCCAGCAAAAACATAAAATTTCAAGGGGCTCTGTCAAGATGTCATAATTTCTGATGGCTAACCAGGCTTTATTTGCTTACACTTACCATCTAAATAAGATGAAAACAAAACCTTCAAAACTTGCATTAACTTTTTTCTTATAATAAATCTCATTTGAAAGAATACTTTAATCTGAAAATGATTCAGTTCCTACTTTTTTTCATTTTTTTTTTATTATGACAGTGTCGATTATGATGATGGAAAGAAAGAGCACTGTTAAGGTGTTATGGTATTGATTTAATACATACACAATTTGTGGATATAATGAATTGATAAAGACATCTGTTTTCTTCCCCAATAATAGGGATGACACTCAACAGCCATTAAAAACACACTAATGAAATTCTGTGGATCATTCTCCATATAACGAAAGGCAAAAATAGCCTTGAAAACACATTCCATTTTGACTGCTGAGGAACCAACGTCAGAGAAAAGAAAAACTCTTGACTCGAGTTTCACTTGGTTCCAAAACATCGAATCCACACTGTGAAGAGATAAGTACCCAGATTTAAGGCTGACCGCCCCAACCTTACCAATAGAAATCGTCAGTTCTTTAGCATCTGCATCAGAGTCAAACTTATGAATAATCAGAATTTTGTAACTTTCAGGGAATAATTATCCTGCAATCTTTATACAATAAGCCCAGTTCTTTTCTTTTGGTTTGAAACGACCTACTTTCCAGTGACGTCGACTTGAGAGACTAGAGCTCAATGGATTGCACACTATGAAAAGCAATGTGGGGAGAGTGGCAGCCTGTCTGACCAGTTCCTCTCATCAACCAGGACTCTTGTTGAAGAAATAGCCCAGTCCCAGCAACTAAACGAGGCCCAGAGCAGACAAATTTGGTGACATCACTCGTTGAACGCTGCTCGGAGGAAAAGGGGTACATTTTGGTGCAAATGTTTTGGATTTAATTGGTGCAAGAAACGTTGTGCAGTGGCAACAGCAGAGAAGAGAATTTATATGCAACACATCAAAAAGAGAATAGTTTGTGTAAGGAGAGTGAAATTAGATTCACTTCTAATTTTAGAAGAGTAGCTTTTTCACCAAAACTAGTTTTTAATATACCTTGTCTTTCCATGTTAGGTAATTTCAGCAAAACTTAAACTTAAAAACCATGCATTTGAGAAAAAAATAGTTTAAAAAAAAATTTTCTCCTGGAGAAAAGGCTGAAAATATTTGTGTTTGTTAAGTACTTTTAAAGTTGGAACAAATTCTTTGTGGTTTTGCAAATAACTTTTTACTGTTGTTAATGGAAAGGCTCTAAACAATTCAATAAAAAAATCTTAACAGAAGTTAAGGTGATTTAAAATAAAAAAAGTTGAAAAGAATTACGGACACAACAAAACTGAAGAAATTCCTCATCCAAAAAATACAAATATTCGCTATAGCAGTTGTTTGAAATATTTTAATTTAAGATTGCTTCATATAAAAAAGAGGCTTGCCAGAGTGTTTTAGCATTATAAATTTGTGTTGCTCAGAGATGAGGACTTGGCTGAAAAAAATCTGATATCCAAGTCAGTTAAAAAAAAAAAAAAAAAATTATGAATTGTGACTCAACTTTCCATAGTCAGAGGTAAACAATTGACTGCAAAAAATGCAATAAAATAAATAAAAAATCCAACTCCATTTCATATTAAAAAAGATTCTAATACCTACTAAATAACCAAATATAACTATTTTTGTTTGCTAGTACTATAATAAGCAAAAGTGTTTATCTCTATAGATTATCATGTTGCATTGAAACTTGCACAAGGCAATAGACAAAGGAAGTCGTCCTTAGCCAAAGGACACACAGCTCATAAGACATTTTTAAGAGTGAAAATCTCAAACGACAGCCTTCATTAAGATTTTTTTATGTTTTACAGTCAAAATTACCCCCCCACACACACACACTTTCCCAACTCAATTTGTAGGACTATTTTATAGATTCTGTGTTTGTCTGAAACTGAAATGACCTCAAAAAATTTTTATTCTGAAATTTCCATCTTTAGATGTCAGAAAATTTCCTACTCTGATAACTTCTTTGCTTCTCTGGAATTCTCTTCCTGTTCAGTTTCCGTGACCATACCAACATCTTTTTGCAATTTGCTTTGCTTTGAGAGAAAAAAATTATTTTGAAAATATTGATAAGGGCAGATATCTCTATGAAAAATGACAAATATAACAAAATAATCAATAATTACAAAATCTTAAAAAAAAAACAAAAAAAAAAAAACAAGCAACAAAATAAAATATCTTCTATTATTTGGACTACTATTCTCATGTTTTGGTTGATGTAACCTCTAAAGTGTATGGACATGTGTTGCAATGGATAAAGTTGTTAAGTAATAATCAGTTTTAAATGATAGACATCTGGAGGTTGATGGTTCAATCCTTACTACAAGTGATACTGGCAATACTAAGGATAAAATAAAAATGACTTAAGATTTTTACTGCTGGAATGAAAAAAATCTACCCTATGGATTAACTGAAGAGCTCATTTTGAAATTTTGTGTAGATTGCAGAATTTGACAAAACGCAGATTAGGATAAAGGATTACATTAGTCAAAACATAGTGAGAAGAATAACATCTTAGATAAGAACAGTAATATAATCTATACATCTAGAAAAGTGAACGTGTGTGTGTGTGTACATTTCCTTATGCAATAACTGCCAATTTTCAGTCTATAGACCCGAAATTTGATATACAGGGTAGTGAGATTTGGAAAAATCTTTGTAATCCGTTTTCAGCCAGAAATTTGGGGGTCGAAGTTCAACGATTTGACCTTTGAGAATTCTACCAAACTCCTCCGCCAATTCTGGGTATAAACAATTGAAATTTTAGATATAGGTTCCTTGGATATGGATCTAACTTAACTTGATTTGAGCCCAAAACAATAAATGTTAAGGGGTCATAATAGGGGTCAAAGTTAAAAAAAATTTGACCTCTGTGGTCTCTACCAAATTACTCAGACAATTTCTGGTCTAAACATTTGAAATTTTACATAAAGGGTATTCAGAGATAGGGCAAGCTTTTTAATCTGTTTGGGTCGAAAATTTGAGCTACCAATATGTATGTTTGCATGTCTGCCTAAAACTTTTGACAGAGGCGACGGATTTTCACAAGATCAGTATCGTTTTGAAGCCCGACTCTTCAGACAACAAATACCGAAAAATTGGCTAAAAACATTAATTTCTTCACCCTCAACTGGGCACTTTTCTACGGGGGGGGGGGGGGGTGTCACTTTTTTCGCCGATATTTTTGAAAGTCATCCCCTCTTTTCGATTGTCTAGCCTTAATTTAAATCTACGTCACTTCTGGTTTGGCGGTGGTCATAACAGAAAAGCTGTCAGGTTTTTTTCCCCCGTTCTTTTTCTCCTTCGCGGTACGGGTTTGAGCCTGCTTTCCTACTACCACTTTTTTTTTTTCTGCTCAACATACACCTCCAAACACCCGGGCAACGCCAGGCTAGAATGCTAGTAATACATAATAAATAATATATATATATATAATATAATAATATACAATAATATGAATCATCAATCCTCATCTCAAAAATTTTGAAACTCATTCAAACTAAAATTACAGAATAAAAAAGTATAACCAAGTCAAAACTATTTTGTCAATTATTAAATCCTACAAAAAACACATTTTTTTTTTTTTAAATAAATGGAAATGAATGAACAGAAAAATACCAAACAAAATATATGATATTAACAAAATGTCACATTTGCATAATTCGAGAGGAAAGATTTCAAAGAATGTATACTAAATAACACATTGGAATTTGCCAAACAATATAGAGATGCTCTTGTGGATGACTTGCACAAATAATCAAACAATTTTTCATCAATACTTAAAAACAGAAATACTGGCATTTACAGCGATGATGGTTTGACATTATTTTATTATACACTAGCGAGGGGTACCTGGCGTTGCCCGGGTGTTTGGAGCTGTGTGTGGAAACTCCGGGGGTGGGGGTGGGGTTAAAAAAAAAATTTTTTTTTAAAAGTAAGTATGAGGATCGAACCTGAACCCTTGAGGCAAAGTTGTAAATTAAAGTGTGTAAAAAAAAAAAAAAAAAAAAAAAAAAAAGTGCAACGTTAACTATTGCCCCACCGTGACATGCTTACGGAAACACGTTTGAATTTATTTAATTACTTGGATTTAGCAGGTGCCCGTTTTAATGAGTTAATGAGGTCAAGTTTGACTGCGGGATTGCATTTACTGCTGAACGCCCCCCCCCCAAGATGTTATAGGAAAAAGACTAACCCACATGCGGCGAGCAACAAATATTGAATATTTATCTTCCCGAAATCGAGCAAATTAAATAGACAGGCGAGCTTTGTTGTTAACTGTGAGATATTATGATTTATATGTGATATAACAAGTTTTAAAAAGTTGTGAACCGACCGACCGCTTCTCTGAAAGAAGTCTTTTGTAGGCACACAGAAAAAGCGAACACACATACAAACATACATTTTCGCTTTTATATTTATAGATTGAGCAGAAGTTTACACAAAAATAAAAATAAAACAAATTTTTAAAAGTTTTGGCATAGAAATAAAAATGAACCAATAAGCCAACTTTCAAATATCTTTAATTTAAACAATAGAATATACAAGCTTTACAGAAAACCAAACAATATCCCACCAGTTTTACATTTGATAATAGGCCATAAACTAGCTACTAATTTCAGTAATATAAACATAGTCAATTAAAATAAACAGGCTCCTTCAGTCTTTGACGGACTATGGATACCCACGAAGGGGAGCCTGCATGTGAAATTTTTGTGGCAGGAGGTGCGCAATCTCCAACCACACCTCTCCCAAGATGACATTATTAAATACTAGTGGCAAGTGAAGTGTATGTACAGGATGACTGGAAACAAATACAGAGATACGCGGAGAGCACATACAGCACCTAAAATTCCCAAATGATCACCCATCTGGTACTAACCAGGCTCAACGTTGCTTAACTTTGGTAATCTGACAAAAACCGGTGTATCCACGTGATTATACCGATTCAATTAACACACAAAAAAAAAAAAAAAAAAAAAAAAAAAATATGAATAAATCAACATAGATAATAAAACTGTTCTCATCTTGAGTGTCAGTTTCACAATGTTTCGGCCCACGTAATCTTCAACCTTCTTCAGATATCAAACTTTAAAATGTTTCTGTCAAACTTGGGAATTTGCACGGAATTTCGAACAAAACTATTTACTTCACATAGGGGGGTAGCATACTCTTATTCTGTCAGCCACGACTGGATAGAGGTCCTAAGTAATTTGCAATTGTACTTTTCAGTTACCCACACTGAGGATTGAATCTTCAGATCACTTTACAACTGAATTTTTCCATGTACTCTAACCACTGCGCCATAGTACAAATTTTAGGAGCCTTAAACCTACTTTATTTCCACATGTAAATATCACTATTTATTACTTTTTATATAAGTTTTCACAAAAACAAGAAAACAAAAAAATTTATAGCAACATATTGTGTATTTTTTAAATGTTACAATTGTTTCGACACCATTTGGACAATTTCAAACTTTGTTATTCAAAAATATTCCAGAATGGCATCTCATCAGACGGTAAAAAAAACACTGAACAGATTTTGATTTCTTATTTACAATACCAAGCAGTACGCCTACCTTCCCCTCTCCTCAGGTTTATTTTGTCTAATTATTTTCTGATTGCCCTGGAATTCATGAATCGCCCTATTTTCGTATACCTATTTTTTTTACTTTATATTTCAATTAATTATCTATCTCTATATTACCTTAGTCCTCCATGTCTTTCTAACTTAAGTTTTTTTAACTAAAATATTTAATTTATTTTCAAAGTACTGGACGACACCTTCAAATCCTCAATTATATTGATATGTCTCAACTATATTCTATTCAATCTCGGAAAGTTTTGTATCTATTGTTTTTATCTAAGATTTTCTAATTAATTTTACATAATGATTTATTTTATGAGAAGAAATTATTAAAAGTTAATCCAACAAATTTTTTTTATTAATCAATTAAAAATAAATCTACATTCCATACTTGTTAAGTTACGAATTAAAAATTTTAAAGATTTTTTATAATTTTATTTTTGTATAATCATTCAAATTCTAATTTCCTTTATCTCTTTGATATCGATTCTCAATTTACTATGCTTAGAAGGGGGATAAGTCTGGTTATTTAATTTTTATTGATTCACCAAAATCTCATTTTAAATGTTCAAAATTCTATATTTTGACTTTAGTATTTATTAACCATCCTCATTTAATTTTACAAAATAAAAATTATATTTTTAATCTTAGCTTCACGATGCACATTCCTGTTATATTTCTCATTTATTTTCAATATTATAGATTACTAAAAAATTAGTCTATTTCCTCTCATGCTTGCCTGTACAAGTATCTTGTATTTGATTACTTCTAGAGATTTTTTCTTTTTACATGTGCTGTTGAAGTTATCAGGGTTTAATTTTATTATCCATAACGATTATTAAGATTAAAACTATTTCACCCTATTAGGGTTATAATTATTTTATTTTCTGTATGTGAAGAAGATCTAAATTATTAATATATTGCCACATTGAAAATTTTTAATATTAACTTCATGGGGTCTCCTTATACTTTACTATTAGTATATGCTGTGGATTTTCCTTTAAAAATTTATTTTAGCCAGGTTTTATGCACGAAAGCAGGAATTTATTCCTATGGAGACAACTTTGTATAGCATCCAATTTTTTATTTCAAATTTTTTCTTCAGAATTCACTATGTGATAATCTTCAAGTAGGCACAGATTACATCTTTTTGATTTCCTTGGTTAATATTTTCTGCCCTTATCCACTAGTGACCATTTTAGTTCAAAGTCTTTATTATTTTTACATCGTTCCCTAACCCAATCACCTAATGCAGTTTTTATTTTTAATATTTTTTATTCTATTCAAATTATTATGCTCATCCTTATTAGATTCCCAGGTATACCCTTCTATTATTCACCTTAACTTCACATTTGTACACGATTTCTGAAATCATGCAATTGCCCCCCAGTGGCTATTCGTTTGGTTTTCTACAATTGCATTTCCTTCTCAAATTTATTTCACTCGATTCAATCCTATTATTATTCAACATTTTGTTTATTTTAATATTATTGGAGCTTATTACAGTGTTTGCAAGATTAGCAGCGATTGAGAATGAAAGTTTAACTGTATATATTGAGCGATTGTTTAATGAAAGTTTAACTGTATATTAATGATTTTACTTAATCTATTGTGAGGGTGGAAAGAAGTTTTTATCAATTATTTTGAATGTGTTCATTGAAAGGCGGGTTAAACCAAAGTTGTTGTTTGCGTCTATTTCTCTTATTTTTAATCTTGTCATGTGCTTCCTCATTATTCTTGATTTCATTCTTTTTTTTTTTTTTTTTTAATTATTTTTATATCTATTTTCATTCTTCACATATCCTCTTTTCCTTTCATTGCCATGTTGTATGAAATTGTGCAGTTCTGCTATTTTTATCATTCACCTCTATGTATTTGATTTTCCCATAATATCCTGATCTAATTAAGGCTTCATTGTAATAATCCTTATTTCTGTCAAATAAATTCTCATTTTGAGATAGCCCGGATATTCTTTTTGATATACTGGGGATAATAGTTTTTTTTACATACACTTGGAATAGTTTGATTTATAATCTATATAGGATAGTGTTTGGTTTGCTTTGTAATATGGTTCGTAAATGTTATTGTAAACAATTAGAGTTACATCTAAAAAGTTCACCATCTTACAATTGCTGTCGATAGTAATTTCTAATTTATGATCATTAAAAAAATGATCTAATTTTCTTCCTAGTTTTTTCTGTATTCCGATCACTTTTTTATTGGTATATGTACATTCTCGATTGTTGATATATTTTAATATTGTTATAGCGATCAAAAGCTAAAGGGGAAATAACTCTAATAAAGGAAGTAAGAGTTATTGTCCTTATATAGATGAAAAGAAAAAGACTAGAGAGTTCCGGGGAGAATGAACAAGATGACGGCTGCACTAAACGTGCATATATATTGCTGTAAATATAATTTGTGTTTTGACTGTAATAAATAGTATTTAACCTAAAATGAGCTTGTTTACTTTTCATTCAAATATTCCATGATTCCGACAACCCATTTCTCCGGGCACAACAAAATTGGCTACAAAGAGGAGATTGGATTAAATAACAAACCTCAAAAACAGAATTCGCCCATGGCGATAAATTAAAAAAAGGATACCTTATTTTTTTTCTCCCACAACAGAGAAGAAAAGAAAAAAAAAGAAAAAGTCGGAATTATTTGAGTCATGGATCCAAAATCGTTGAAAAAAAAAAAAAAAAAAAAAAATGCGAAACCAGCAAGAACAATTTTTAAAAGCTCAAATTAATTTAATCGAAAATTTAACGGCTCAATTTAAAAAACAATTTATAGACATACCAAAATTGATTTCTCTGGACTCTATAGCAAGCACAATAACAGATTTTTCATTCAATCTGGATCTAAAACTGACCTTCACTGCTTGGTATGGGTGACAGAAGGTTACATTTCAACATGAGTTTGTATCTATGGACAAAGCATAGAAAGTGTGTTCACTGCTTCGTAAACTTGGAACAGTAGAACATGAAAGATATTCAAATTACATCCTTCCGAAAAAAGGAGATTTCACATTTGATGAAACGATAGCACAGTTATCAGACATTTTTGGTGAATCAGCATCTTTATTTAATATTTGTTACAATTGTTTGAAATGAAAGAAAAATACTACAGACGATTTTGTCAAAAATGCTAGGATTGTTAATCTATAATCCAAAAATTTTCAGCTGAAATCGCCGACAGAGGATCAATTCAAATGCCTCATTTTTATTGTAGGGTTACAATCTCCAAAAGAGGCAGACATTTGCACATGTCTACTGTCTATGGTTGAAAAAGATAAAGAAATAATGGTACAAATTCTAACCACAGAATGTCAACGACTAATCAATCGGAAACAAGACAACAATGGTGCAACAACAAAGCCCATCAGTTTCTAACAACATGCAATCGGTAGAGAAATCCCTGATTGGAAATAGGAAGAATCCGCCAACGCCCTGTTGGTCCTGTAAACAGATGCACTATGCTCGTTTTTGTCAATTCAAAAGACATACATGCCAACTCTGTTTACGTCGTGGGCACAAGGACGGACTTTGTGGTAAAAATAACCCCAACACTTCCAGGATGAGCACTGCACAGCCAAGAAGTAAAAAAAAATCACAGAAAGACACCAGGACATTTCCAGAAAGCCACATCGAATTCAATTTTTGCCACTTTCAACGTAAATTTTGAAGCTCGGAGAAAATATATACTTGTTGAGAGAAACAAATAAAAGCCAGTGAACTTTCAGTTTGATACTTCGGATATCGCTTTCACTTCCATTATGGGAATTGTTGGGAAAACCAACTCTTAAGACAACTCATGTTGCTTGTGGGGCATCAGGAAATAAGATACAACTGGTGAGTTGACATGCAATGTCTCTTTTAAAGGAAAAAAATTTCAGGTGTCTGTGTTATGTCTCTGATGCATCAACCCTGAATCTTCTTGGTTTGGATTTTATTGAAGAACTTGATCTTTTCAATGTCCCCCCAAAAGTCAATTTTCAATTCTTTCAATATTAATGCTGCAGCAGAGGTTGAAACACATTTTAAGAACATACTTAAAGCAAAGTTCAGCAATGTTTTTCAAGAGGGACTTGGACGTTGTTCTAAAGTTAAAGCGACTTTAAAATTGAAGGCAGATGCAAAGCCAGTCTTCAAACCAAAGCATCGGATACCATAAGCAGCTTTAGCCACAATAGAAAAAGAATTGGATCGTTTACAACAAGAAGGAGTAATCCAACCTACAAATTATTCATCCTGGGCAGCACCTATTATCATTGTGAAGAAGGCTAATGGCAAAGTACGCCTATCTGCAGACTTCAGAACAGGACTAAATAACGGATTGGAGACACAGTATCTATTACCGGTACCAGAGGATCTGTTCTCAAAACTCAACGGTGGAACTTGTTTTGCAAAAACCTTGCAGATGCATATCTACAAATGGAAGATGAAGATTCCAAGAATCTTCTCACTATCAACACCCATAAGAGATTATTTCAATTTAACCGCCTTCCATTTGGAGTTAAGTCAGCTCCAGCTATATTCCAGCAAACTATGGATACAATGCTCACAGGATTGCAAGGAGTTTCCGCCTACATTGATATCGTTACAGGCACATCTCAAGAGGAACTTCTGCATCGTCTGACTGCCGTGCTGGATCGAATTCAACAATATGGATTTCACTTAAAACCAGACAAATGCAAATTCCTTCAAACTTTTGTGAAATACCTTGGATTCATATTTGACAAAAATGGTAAAAAACCAGATCCGAACAATATTCTGGCAATAAAGCACATGGCAGCTCCAAAGGATGTTGCAACACTACAATCTTTTCTTGGCCTTGTAAGTCATTATGATTGTTTCTTACCCAAACTGCACAAGTTGTGGGGGCCTCTGAATAATCTTTTACAAAAAGATACGAAATGGAACTGGTCAAGCACATGAAAAGAATCATTTGAGAAAAATCAAAACACTTTTTGGTTCTGATCTATTGCCGACACATTACAATCCATCCTTAGACATTACGGTTGTGATGCATGCTTCAGACTATGGAGTCGGAGCAGTAATATCACACATTTTTCCTGATGGAAGCGAAAAAGACATTGCACATGCATCAAAGTTATTAACGTCTACTGAAAAAAGTATAGCCAAATTGAAAAGGAAGTCCTAGTGATCATCTATGCGGTAAAGAAATTTCATGGCCATCATTTTACTCTGTTCACAGTAAGTAGTTTTGGTTCCAGGAAAGGAGATCCAGTTCATACAGCAAATCGTTTACAAAGATGGCAACTATGCTTTTAGATTACGACTTTTCTATAAAGTACCAACCAGGCAGCAAAATTGGCCAAACAGCAATGATCAGACAAAAGCTCACTAACAAAAAATAAATAATAATAAAACGTGTTTTATATTTAACTAGCAGGGGTACCCGGCGTTGCCCGGGTGTGGTGAGGTGGTAGGGTAAATCAAAACAATAATAAAAGGGAAAATAAAGAATAAGCAAATGAAAAAGGCATAAATAACCCAATTTAAATGTTAAAACTTTTTTAAAAATTGGAAAAACAAAAAAAAACAAAAAACAGCAAACGTCATGGAAAAATTAAAAAAGGGAAAATAAAGAATAAACGAACGAAAAAAATGGCATAACTGTTTAAAAATTAAAACTTAAAAAAAAAAAAAAAATGTCGGATATATATGTCGGCATGAACATGCAACTTTAAGATAACGATGCTGTAACTATAACCACTGCTCTACGATCGCACCAGCAAAGTAACATTTTTTTCTACTTAAACTAATTCATGCATACGTGTTTGGTTAACTTGTCATGAAGCAACGATTTTTTGCTTCCCTCCCTCATTGCAACCCTTTATTTCTGTAGGAAATAATTGACCGTTTGTTCTAATTTTCACATATTATTCGAATGAGACATTACCCTTTTAGATGGTACCAGTTTCGATCCAGTCCGATGTCGCTGAGAAAAGTTTTAGGTAGACGTACAAACATACATACATACATTCAAACAGGCTGGTGAGATTTATATAATAGACTAACCTGGGTGCTAGCATCGCCCGGACGTTTGGAGGTGTGTGTTGAGAAAAAAAAAAGTGGTAGTAGGCAGTACCGCAAAAAAGGAAAAGAACATAAAAAAAATAAAAAAAATGTAACATCTTTGCATCCATCGCCAAACCAGAAGTGGTGAAGGGTTAAATTAAGGCTAGTCAATTGAAAAGAGGGGATGTCTTTCGAAAATATCAGCAAAAAAAGCGACCCCCTCCTTATAGAAAAGTGCCCAGCTGAGGGTGAAGGAATTAATGTTTTTAGCCAAAAAAAGGGTCGAACTTCAAAACGATACTGATCTCATGAAAATCCGTCGCCTCTGTCAGACATACATGCATCTATACATACATACATACATACATTTAAACAGGCAGGTGAGATTTATATAATCGATTATATAATTATCAATAACTTTATCAGTAATTTTTTTCTTGATAAAATGTAATTTTATTTGAAAAAAAATTGTCCTGGTACTTTGTAAATATTGTATTCATATGAAATTATCAATGCTTCATTAAAAAAGAATGGGTTTCCATTTTTTAGGCAATTGCAAATTGAAAAACGGTGGTAAAGATAAATAAAACTAAAAATCAGTTTTTCATATAAATTTAATATAAATTTATTACCCTTTTGACCCTGACATAATTTTAAGGACATATAACCAATTTTGTTTACTTTACATCTTTAGTACTAGAATATGTCATTCTTAACAGGTATAAAAAAAAAAAAAAAAACATATCTCCTTTCTACTAATCCAATTGGTAACACAAAGTTAGTTAGCCTAGAAATAGGGAATCAGTTATATTTATATGTGCAACTAAACCCCCACTAAATTCTAATTTTTTTTTCCAGTGTGTTCACTCCTAGAGTAAAATCTCATTTTTTTAAAGAGGTGCGTGATATACACATGAAAACATTGAAATGCTTTAAAATATTTCAATATTTAAATCCAACTAAAACTAAAGTTGTGACTATTTTTGTGCCTTGTATTTTTCTCTTTAAGATCATATGCATTATATCACATTTTTTTTTTTTTTTACTTTTTCAGTAAAACTGCTATATCTTTGTTAAAACACAAGAAAGCAATGACATTTGCCATACAAGTGTACTTTTCAGTAAGGAATTCAAATATGGCAATGAAAATCTCCAGAAATCAATAGTTTCCAAGAAATCCGTAGTAAATGATACAATACCTGTAGTACAATACAATACCTTAAAAAACGCCATGTATCCATTAAAATAAAAAAAACTCAAAGTTAAATTGTAATGCAAGAAACTGAAACCTAATACTAAAACTGCTTAAGAATAAATGTATAAGATTTCTTTGGTATTATTGTAGATTAATATCTTCCACTACTCTCCACCCCAAACAATGAGATTCTACTTTTTTTAGGCAATTACATGTGAATACACTGAAAAACTTGGCAAAAAAAAAAAAAAAAAATATTTTAGAATTTAATGCAATAAACGCTAGTATGATCCTGAAATCAGGATCATACTAGCGCTTTATGGCAGTTAACCGTTTTTGTTTTTTTTCTTTTTATATGGGTGGTTTTAAGAACGTCTTTGTGGCGAGGGGCTTACCACTTGGACTTCAGGTTAGAGGCAGGATTAAGAGCAATTATGTGTGAACACCCTGAAAATTTGGCAACAAAAAAATCAATTATTTTAGAATTTAAAGTGAGGATTAATTTCACATAAAAATAAAATCTACCAATTCTGAGCCATTCTAATATTTTAGGAGCAGTTAACATTTTTTCTTCTATGAGAGATAAATATGTAATTTTTCTTTGAAGGTGATAAAGGGACTTTTGTTTTTGTTTTACGATTGTGTGACTTGAATTTTTTTTTTTTTGTGAGTGAAGCTTGCTATTCGAACTAAGAGTTAATGGTAGGGTTAAGGAAGGGTTTTTAGGTGAGTGCTTTGTCTCTCGTACCTAGGATTAGTAGTAGAGTTAAAGGAGTTTATGAAAAATGGCCGTTTCAGTGTTGACATTTTTATCATTAATTTGTTAAAACTCCTCAAATATATCATACAGATTATTTATTAATGCACATAATTTAATATTTATTTCTGAATAAATCGCAGAGCTAAAGTGCTTTGGTTTTCAAAATATGTCTAAGTAGAACTACTGTGATTATCAAAAATGTTTTATGGTCAATGGGTATTGCTACTTTTAAATGTAAACCTACCTTTTGACAAACTTTTAACCATTTATGTATTGTACTCTAAATTTTGATAAATTCATTGAGATTTTCATGTATATTTTTCATCTGTGCCATTTTTACCTAAATAAGTGGAATAGTTTTAAGAGAAAAACCAACCCCAAGAATTGAAAACTAAATGTGCAGGTTTGTATAAAACTAAAAACATACCATTTTTTTCGACTTTTACCAATGCCTTCAGTTCACAATTTTAATTTTACACATTTGTTTGAATATAGTTCCTTGCAGAACAAAGCTGAAGTTCATTTGATTTTGTAGGGGAAAAAATCCTAACTATTTATAGTTTCACAAGTGGAAACATTTTTATCTTCTCTTCATCCCAACAAAAATAAAGATTGATAGTTCTATGCCGCCTGGCATCAAAAACTCCCAGATTATTTCTTAATCCCTTCAAACACACGATTTCTGTAAAATTGTATTTAAGGAATTAAAGTAAAACTCGAAAAACAAAATAATCTTCCAACTCAAGTTGTTAGAAAAATTTTTTTGTAAAAGTTAACATTTCTATTGTTTGATGAGAATGAAAAAATTGGAAATTCTAAAATCAACAATGTTTGAAAGAAATAATCATGCCAATACAGAAATGATAATGTTGATAACGAAGGTATATATAGCAGGAGAAAAAATTTCACTATAATCAAACTCGGTTATTGAAACAGTTTTAAGCGTTTTTATTTTATTAAATTACAGGGAAATCTAATATATAAGCGGCTGTCTGTTGGTCCGTTTTCATATTTTCAATCTCCTCCAAAACTAAAAGTCACAGAGCAGCGCTAGGGGCCTCAAATTTTTTATGGGTCGTTTTTTGTATGAGTTTTTAGCCGATTAAAATTGTTTTTAAGGGTGCAAAAATAGGTCCAAATTATATAAATCGTTAAACATTTTGTCCATTCACCTTAGTTTATTTTAGATTTTTATGTCACCAGCTTTGAATGCTAGTTTCGGTTTCAATTCTAGCTAATGGCACCTAAATACTTATTTTTTTTTTTTACTTTCACAACTACAATAGATATGAAATCTGGACGAATTAAAATATCATTTAAACATATTTTACAGCCGGGCAAAGCCCCTCACCCCCACTAGTATTAGGAAAATCAACAACACTGTTCAATTATATAAAAATGCTAAAGTAATCTCAGAATTGAATTGTTGTTTGAAAAGAATTCTATTTTAATAGTTCTAATTAATCTTAATTTATAATTAACTGAATAAATCACCAATCTCTTTTCGTTTTCTATGTATTTCTTCTACTATGGTGATTCAACCATTTTCTAATATGTCTGTCTATTTACAGAAAGAGTGACTCTTTCATTCCAACTAATTTACCTAAGGCATTTGTATACACCCTAAACCTCGATGTAAATGTTTATGGTGTGCGTGAATACATAATATAAATTTGCTGGAAAGAAAGAGTCACTCTTTCTTTAAATGCTCAGAGTAAAGAAACTTATTTTTAGTTATGCAAAAAGAATTTCTTAACAGATATGTTAGTTTATCAATTTTTTTGAGGAAATCGAAATGAAACAACGATAGCAGTTTGTCGAATTTATATTACTAATAAAATTCAATAGGATCAGAGTAAACTTTTTCTGATGCAAGTTGGTGTACATAATTTGTTTAATAGTTAAAGCTAATGCATTGCATGTTTGGAGAAACAAGTAATGTCAAGTTGTGAGTAATCAACAATCAACTATTTAATCAAAGACGAAAGTATTTTGTATCCAAATATTAATTAAACATTTGACCCATCATATAATTTCTGGTCTTGTTAGGGACAAAGAAATCTAACAGAGTGCTTGATTATTCATTAATAAAAAAAAATATTAATGTTACAGAAAATTTTGTCAACATAGTACCATAGGTTTCAAACTTAAAGAACGGGCCAAGGCTATAAATAAAAAAAAATAAAAAAAGGAAAAATTTAAACCATACGTTTTTATTTTTTTTTTTTTATTAACTTCCGTAATGAATTAGACATATTTAATATAGGGAGGAAACATCTTTTTTCTCTTCTTTCCCTAATTATTTTTTCAGGCCCTTAAAAAAATAAAATAAAAATAATTTCAAAAAGAAAAAGAAAATTTCCCAGAATGATCTACCATTTCCTTATGGATCGGATATGGTTGAATGGTTTATAAACATAACCAAAACTACAAAGAGCATTTTTTTTTTTTTTTAGTTTTGATCCATTCTCCTAGCTTGAAACTTATATTTATTTGATCTAATCTTCTGTAATATAAATAAATAAATATCGAGTGACAAGTCAAGAGCAAGCATCCACTGAAAGCCACATGGAAAAAAAAATCATTGTAAAATCCAATATGAACATCAGCAGTCGTTTTCATACAACTCTTAATTGAAAAAAGTTTCAATAACGAAATTAAGTTATCAGGACAACAAAGTTTATTTACACATGTACATATCTATTTTAATGTCTATACACAATTTCTTTGTGTAATAATTTTAACTAATGAGATTCTGTAGAAATTTCAGGGTTGCTGCCTTCATCTATATAAATAAAGTCAGTTTATTTTTCAAGCATCAATAGACTTGAATCTGAAAAAAAAAAAAAATGTCTTTCGATTCAGCTTGTACTTTTTGGTTAGGACAGCTATAATAATGCCAAAACGCATGCACTAAAATCAAACTCAAAAGGGATGCAATTCATTGAAACTATTCAATTGTAATATTAATACAAACAAGAAGCAGACAACTGATTTTTTCAAGTTAATTTAACCATAAAAGTTTCTACAAGAAAAATACAAACAATAAAAGAGAAAATATGTTAGTTAATGAAAGCATATCGACTATTCTAACAAAATAGATTACATATTTTCCTCATGCACTGCAGAGTACTTACTGCATATTAATGATGCAATAGCCAACGGAACTGAAACACTGCACACCGAGTCCACCATTCGGGCTTGTACCCTCTGCACTACTGTCACTTCCACTATAAATACAGCACAATATTTCACAATAAAGTCTACTTGAATTTAGTGTATATGTAGTGGCAGTTTCATAGCCACACGAACAAACTAAGGGAAAAACAAAATTCATAATTCAAATTGTTATATATATTATCAGAGTAATGAACGTCCATTTTTAGAGATCTTGTTTATGCCTTTTTGTCTTGAAAATTTGAAGGAAAAACTATCGATTCCAACTAAATTTTTTATTTAATAAGCAATGTTTGCAAATAAACTACAGAGTTATAATAGAAAAACATGTCTCAAACTATAAAGTTAAAAAAAAAAAAATAAAATAAAACGTATTAATTGGTACATAAAAAAATAAGAAAAAGTCATCATGGAAGTGAAGTGAAGGATTTCTTTCTGAATTCATTTCACATGGTTCAAATGAATCGTCTTATTGAAGTTTAACAAAAGGTGATTAACAGTTATATTAGTTCTAAACAAACATAAAATAATCAAAATAGGTTGGTTTCATTTTGCCGGTTTTATAGCATATGGGTTGTTTCAGGGATGTGAGTGGCCAATAGTGATAAGAGCTGAAATTGAGATGACCCCCCCCCCCATCGCATTTGTGTATGCAGAAACCTTTTCCTCAACAACTTCAATGAGTTTCCATTAAGTCAAAATTAAGAGAAAAGAATCAAATGCCGCATGCAGAGGAGGTGGGGTATAAAAGTCATCTAACTTCCTACCCAATCATGAATCATTTGAGGTCTAAACCCTCATGGCAAAACTGACATTTTCAGTTTTCAGTGAAAATTGTTTTATGAAAATGAAGGCAAGATGAGACAAGATGGTGTAAGGAATGAAGTAAAAAAACAAGGATAAAGCAAAAAAGAAACAAATAAAATCTAACCAAATAGGAACAAAAATCAGGTGGTAAGGCTCTAGCTATTTAGCAGAGATCAGATTTTTCTTTAAAAAATTTATTAAATAAAAAAAAAATAACAGAACTAATATTCATAAGCTCTAATGATTTAAAAGCAAATTCTCTTTTTCTGGAATAAAAAAAAACCCCAAAGAACTTTAAATTCCCAGTTATTTAGAATTGAAACAATACCTATTGTAATCCGTTGGATATGATGAATAGCAATTTTACCTGGAGTGTGTATTAATATCTAATTAACTTATACAATACTAGTGTATAGAACAGAACTCATCAATAGTGATTCTATAATTTGTCAAGCTCCTAGTCAAGCAGAATAAAATATATTTAGAATTCTAAAAAAAATATTGTAAATAAATTAATTTTAAAAAATTGTTTAGCATTTAGATGGAAAACAAAAAATTCCAATAAAACCTAAGTTTTTGTTCCATGTGCGAAGATTGTCTGCAGCATGTATCATTTTTTTAACAAAATACTGGAACAGATTTGTTTTATTTTATATTAGACTAGGGTGGGGGGTACCCGGCGTTGCCCGGGTGTTTGGAGGTGTGTGTGGTTTTGGGTAAATCAAAACTCCGGGGTGGGGGTTAAAATAATAATAATAAAAAAGTTTTGGTAGGTGAGTATGAGGACCGAACCCAAACCCTTGAGGCAAAGTTGAAAATTGGAAACACACGTTTGAATTTAAGTAATAAAAACAGAATTGACACTTGGCAGCAATAAAAGTTAACTCTACTGCTTCTATTTGACCTCATTAATGAGATCAACTAGAAGGAGCGGACTTAACTTTTGCTGTGTGTGTGTGGGGGGAGGGAAGCTTTTGGCCCCCCCCCCCAAGATGTTGGGGAGGGGGAAACCAGCTCCCCATTGTCCAGATTGGATAGCAATTGTCTGATATATTATGGAGTTTGGCCCCACATTGCTCAAAGCTGATTGCTTTTGGACGTTTCCCCGGTGCGATTGCCGGGAACAGTGGCGCTTAGCTTTGAATTAGTTTCGCTTTTTATACGAAAAAACTGAACGAACACAAGATGGGCTGAAATAGCAATAATTTTGTAAAAATCGACGTAAATAAATCTAGACGCTACACTCGTTCCCAAATCCTAGATATTATTATCTAGGCGGTATATAAACACTTCTAAGCGATCATAACTCCCCCCCCCAGGGAGACCAGACGTTGCCCGAGTGTTTGGAGGTGTGTGTACTCGGGTGAGGGTGGGGGGTGTCGGGGTGTTAACCAAAACATAATAAGCGAAGTAAAAAAACTAAACTAAAAAAAAAACAAAAAAGAAAACAGAAAAACGAACGTTAAAACTTCTTTAAAAAAAATCTGAAAAATAAAGCGGGGGGTACCCGGGCGTAATCAAAACATAATAAGCGAAGTAAATATTTTTAAATCTATATATATAAAAGCGAAAATATATGTATGTATGTATGTATGATTGTGTGTATGTTTGGATGTCTGCTAAAAACTTTCGACAGACGCGACGAAAATTCAATCGAAGCTCTATCCATTGCTCGAAAAATATCGAAAAATTGGCCAAAAACGTTAACTTTTTCACCCCGAAATCGCCAATTTTCGACAGGGGGGGGTGCAAACAAAAACGGTCCTCTCGTGACAATGACCGATTCTACGCATGCATCAGATGACGTCGTGACCTGATTTACTTTAAATAGTTGAAAAACCAAACAAATTTTATGTACGTCACGTTAGCTCAGTTGCTTAAGGCCTTGATTCATTATCTAAACGTTTTGGGTTCGAATCATGGTGGGAGATGTTTTTTTTTACTTCGCTTAATATTAGCGACACCCAAAAACACCTGGGTAACCACCGATTTTTTAAATTTTAATATCGAAACAGGCTTATTGAAGCCATTTTTCACGTCTTCGTTTTTCTGTTTTTATCGTTCGTTTGCTTTACGTTAGTTTTTTTTGTGTTTTTTTTCCCTGCTTAAGTGTTAACGTTTTTTTTTTTACTTCGCTTATAACAAACAAACCTATGTCGTCGTCATAACGCTCGACGACTTCCGACCGCGCACCTGTCAATTTCATTCTTAAATAAATTCAAACATCTTTCACTAACTCATTCTGGCTGGCCGATTTTATTTTCAAACTTCGCCTCAGTGCTTCGGGTTCGATCCTACTCCCCCCCCCCAGTTATTTTTTATTTAACACCACACATACCTGCAAACACCCGGGCAATGTCAGGTACCCTCGCTAGTATTAAATAAAAATTAAATATTATATAAAAAAAAAGTTAAAACTTGAAAAAAGAAAAAAAAAAAAAAAAACACGTGAAAAATGGCTTAAATAAGCCTGTTTCAATATTAAAATTTAAAAAAAAAAATCGGTGGGTACCCGGTGTTTTTGGGTGTTAATGAAAACCTAAGAATAAGCGAAGTAAAAAAAAAAAAAAAAAAAAAAAAAACCAGAAAAACGAACATTACGTGAAAAATGGCTTAAATATTAAAATTAAAAAAAAAAAAGAAGACATCTCACACCACGATTCGAACCCAAAACTTTTAGATAATGACTCACCGTTCTAACCAACTGACCTAAGACGACGTACACGAAATTAGGTCATTTTTTTTTAAATCTTTAAACTAAATTAGGTTACGACGTCGTATGATGCATGCGTAGAAGCGACATCGTCATGAGAGGACGGTTTTTGCTGACCCACCCCCCCTGTAGAAAAGTACTGATTTCAGGGTGAAAAAATTAACGTTTTTGGACAATTTTTCAATATTTGTCGGGCGAAGGATGGGGCTTTCATATGAGACCAAATTTGTGAATTTTTGTTCTGTCTGTCGAAAATTTTTAGCAGACATACAAACACACATACATACATTTTCGCTTTTATATATATAGATTTTTAAAGAGTAAAACGAAATTCCAGTTTAAATATGCAAGCAATTGCTGAATTTGACACATGACACCCAGGAAATGTAGTTTATTGAAAAAATGGTTTCAGTTATAGTTGAATCCGTTGACATATTTCAAAGAGTGAAATTGAACAATAAAATTAAAACAAAATTTAAATAAAGAAAATATGCAGATGAAACATTAATACAAGTAGAAATTTTGTTAATTGAAAAAAAGAAAAAAAAATTAAACAAAATACCAATGAAGTTAGAATTAAAATCCAATTCTAACTCATCCAAACAGAACCCACAATATGACAGCAATAACAAAGAATTCAAACTAAGTATTGTAAAAATTGGAAATTTGTTTTTATAATTTACTAGCAGGGGGTACCCAGCGTTGCCTGGGTGTTTGGAGGTGTGTGTGCTCGGGTGGGGGGTGTTAATCAAGACATAAGAATCAGCGAAGTAAATATTTAAAAAAAAATTAAAAAAACTAATGTAAGGCAAACGAACAATGTTAAATGTAAAAATCGGAAAAACAAAAAAGAAAACAGAAAAACGAACGTTGAAACATCTAAAAAAAAATCTGAAAAATACGCCCCCCCCCCCAAAAAAAAACATGTGCAAAAAATCTTTTAGTGGGTACCCGGCGTTGCCCAGGTGTTTGTACGTGTGTGTGTCGGGGGGGTTAAAATTAAAAAAAAAAAAAGTTTTGGTAGGTGAGTATGAGGATCGAACCCGAACCATTGAGGCAAAGTTGGAAATTGAAGTGTGAAAGAAAAAAAAAAAAAAAGTGCAACTTTAACCAATGGGCCACCGCGACATACAACGGAAACACGTTCGAATTTATTTATTTAAGTAATAACAGAATTGACACGTGGCCGCAATAAAAGTTATTTCTAGAAGTGTAAGCCATGTTTAGTTTTATAAAAGTTTCAGATGGTTCGTTGTTTTAAACAAGTCTTCAGAGGTGACTGGTTTGCAGTAGACAGAACAGTTTCCGATGGTTCGTTGTTCTAAACAAGTTTTGAGAGGTGACCTGTTTGCAGTAGACAGTTCCACAGAGCAAAATATTCTTACAGTGTCGAGACGGAACCCCCCCCCCCAAAAAAAAAACATGTGAAATTGCTCCAAAAAAGGTTTAATATTTATGAAGCAATTCTGGTTTCTGATTGGTTGGTAGCAGAACATGAATTAATTCAATTCGTCAGTTCCTAGCAGCATCGTTTATAAATAGAATCGTCCGATTGTGTGGGATCATACCCCATTACAAGTCCAAAATATTGCAACATCCTCCCTATTTTTTTATAATGGGGAAGTCCCTTGTGTTCGTTCTGCTCAAAAATAAATATATATTTTTATATTCAATTATACATGACAAAAATTAGAAATCATTTGGATCTTAGAATTTTAGCATGTAAAAAGACGCCATTTTTAATTGTGCTCAAATGTCAAAACAGAGATGTGTACAAAGAAGAGAAATAAAAGAAATGGAAGGTATTTCAACCTTAAAAAGGGGTGGGTATGCGAAAAAGCCATTTCTTAAATTTGATTATACAATTTTATAAAAAAAAAGAAAAGGAAAACGCATACATATAAATAAATATACATGCAATATGCACCCGTTTAAAGAGTTTTTTTTTGTTGTTGTTAATAAAAACAATGCAAAAAAAGTTAGGACATTTTTGAAAAATAAGAAAAAAAACTAATGTGCACAAAAAAATAAATAAATAAAAGTCAATTGTAATTTCTGCGCGCCTTAAAATAAGCATGCAAAAAGTATTTTGTCGAAAAGGAAAATTACAAAGAGTTTTTTTTTTTTTAAGTGACTTTTTTTTTATTTCAGCAAAAGTATTAGTTACGCATAAGTAGGTTAAAGTGTTAATACAAATAAAATGGATACAGTTTAACGTCTTGTCCAGGACTATTTTTTTTTTTTATATACAGAAATCTATAGGGCTGTGAAAAAAAAATTATTCAGTCGAATCCCCCAACAAGTTTTGAGAAAAAAAACGCTGTAACTTTATTCTTCTTGCGGGTTTTGTGAATACATCAGCGATATTTTGTTCTGATGATATGTAATTCAAAATAATGGATTCCTTTTTCACTGTTTTTTATGAAATGGTATTTTATATCTATATGCTTAGATCTTTGGTTGATTATCGTGTTCTGTGCTAAGACTATACTGGCTTGATTATCACAATTAATTAATACGGGGCTTTTAGTTAATTCTGGCTCTAAAATAGTCTTTAGGATATTTTTAAAGTAGAGTGCTTCCTGGGTCGTGTGTGTGTGATCGCGATAAATTCTGCTTCACACGTAGAGAGAGATACAATCTGTTGCTTTTTCGATTTCCATGAAATAATAGGCCCATTTTCTGAGAGTCTGAAACAATATCCAGATATACTCTTGCGATCTTCGTCGTTTCTCCAGTCTGAATCCGAAAAACCTAATTTTAGAGGATTTCTTGATTTTCTAAATACTAACTTCTGTTCTTTAGTTCCTTTTAAATAACGCAGGACTTGTTTAGCTCTGTTTAAATCCTTCATTGTCGGTAGTGTTAATTTTTGTGACAGTTTTGTTACTGTATAGCATATGTCGGGCCTGGTTGCAGTCATTAAATATATAAGACTACCTATAATTTGGCGATATTGTGTCATTTATTATTTCAGATTCTGTGTGTATATTTTTATTAATATCATTTTCGACCGGTGTAGAGCGTTTCTTGCACTCTCCCATTCCAAATTTTAATAGTATTTTGTTGATGTATCTCAATTGAGTCATCGTAACAAGTCCTTTGCTTTTCTATTCCCAGAAACCAGGATATTTTGCCAAGATCGGTCATTTTGAATCTTTTATTTAATTTGTTCTTAACATCGGTTAACATTATATCACAATTTAACGCGATTAAAATATCGACTCGCAAAACCAAAATCAGTAGTTTATCGTCCTTGTGTTGGGTATATAAACAGGGGTCTACAGCGCATAAGAATAATTTGCTCTGTGGAACTGTCTACTGCAAACAAGTCACCTCTCAAAACTTGTTTAGAACAATGAACCATCGGAAACTGTTCTGTCTACTACAAACCAGTCACCTCTGAAGACTTGTTTAAAACAACGAACCATCTGAAACTTTTATGAAACTAAACATGGCTTACACTTCTAGAGGTTATGCGGCCAGCGTGCGTCTTTATTTCAATGGATCCGAATCAAAATTCGAATTGTGGCAAGTTCTAGGATATCTACGAATCCAAAAGCTACACAAAGTACTTCAAACACAACCTGAAAACAGAAACGACCCCGACTTCATTGAAAAGAACGCAACTGTCTTTGCGGAATTAATACAGTGTTTAGATGACCGAAGTCTATCACTGGTAATGAGAGAAGCCCTGGACGATGGCTGCAAAGCATTAAACATATTGAGAGAGCATTATTTATTGAAAGGAAAACCCAAAATTATTTCTTTATACACTGAACTGACCTCTCTAAAACGAATGGAAGCCAAAACTATTACTGATTATATTATAAGAGCCGAAGCTACTGAAAATTCTTTAAAAATGTCTGGTGAAGTTATAAGTGACAGTCTGTTAATTTCCATGGTCCCTAAAGGATTACCGAGTGATTTCAAGCCATTTACAACCGTGATAACCCAGAAAGAAAAACCCATGACCAATTCACGGTAGCACTCAGAAGTTATGAAGAAACTGAAAAAATGATCACAGAACAAAACGAATCCACAAATATCATGAAATTTAAAAATACACACATAAAAACACCAAAATTAAATTATACCCATGCCAGGAATAAAAATCGCAACTTTGCCAAAAACAATTTTTCTCCTAAGAAAAGTACAAAAATTATTTGTAATAATTGTGCACGTCCTAATCACAAGAGTTTCCAATGTAGATACAGGACTCAAAATGGCGACTACATTAAAAATGTAGAGAGCTCTGTTAGCAAACATACATTTTTATTTTCGTGTATGTTTAATGCTTCAACAAACAATAATTTTCTTGTCGATTGTGGGGCCACGGCACATGTGATTACAAAGGAATCTGATTTTATCAATTTTGACCCCAACTTTAAGCCACAAAATCATTTTTTAGAACTAGCTGATAGGAGTTGAGTAAATGATATCGTTTTGAAAAGAGGCAACGCGAAAATCTCGCTAAAGAACAATAAAGGTGAATTGTGTTTCTGTATTTTAGAAAACGCTCTTCTAATCCTAAAATTTAAACAAAATATATTTTCTGTACAAGCTGCCACAAAACAAGGTGCAAATATACATTTTAGCCCCAATAAATCAAAACTGGTATATCCGAATGAAACTGTATTCGACATTAAAGAAAATGGAAAACTATATTATTTAAATAGCGTAGTCCCATCGAAAACCGCCTGCCATGATCTACAGACATGGCATAAAATTCTTGGACACTGCAATATTCCTGATATCAAAAAGTTGCCGACTGTAGTTGATGGAATGAAAATACAAACATCAAAAAACTTCAATTGCGATATCTGTACGCAAGGGAAAATGACAAACTATCAAAGCAAGATACCAGACAAAAAGGCCAAAAAAATCCTATCAATGGTGCATTGTGACTTGAATGGTCCCGTGGAACCGATGGCCAGAGAACATTATAGATATGTGTTGAATTTCGTAGATGACCATTCAGGTTTAATAATGGTTTACTTTTTAAAGAACAAATCTGATACCCTGCTAGGAACTAAAAAATATCTAGCTGACATGGCTCCCTACAGTGAAGTCAAGTATATCGCTCTGACAACAGTACGGAATTCACCAATAAAGACTGAACTTTTACTAATTAACCATCATATCAGAAATGAAACATCAGCTCCTAGATCGCCACACCAAAACGGGACTGCTGAACGTGCATGGCAGACACTTTTTGAAATGGCAAAATGTCTACTCATTGAATCCAAACTCCCTAAAAACCTCTGGACGTACGCACTTATGGCGGCAGCCTATATACGCAACAGGTGCTTTAACAAAACACTATCTAAAACTCCATATGAATCTTTCTGTGATAAAAAAACAAATTTAAGCAGAATGCATATATTTGGTTCAACTTGCTTTGCATATATAGATAAAAAGAGTAAATTGAATATTAAAGCCGACAGAGGTATATTTCTTGGATACGATAAAAACAGTCCAGCCAATTTAGTATTTTTTCCAGAAAAAAATAAGAATCCGATGCGTAAAATTCACAGACACGTTTAATTTTACAGACGAAAACCCGTCATATGAAGAAGATGAAATTATATTACCTCAAATAATTAAAACAAACGAAGACAAGAGTGTCCATGATGATGATAAAGTCGAAAGATATCCCAAAAGAAACAGAAGGCGACCAGATTTTTTTGTGGTCGACAATATAAAAATTATCAAATCAACTATTGCTATTCAATAGAAAATGCGCCAAAAAGCTTTAACGAAGCAATTAATTCAGAACATTGTGACGAATAGAAAATTGCCATGAAAAAAGAAATAGATGCCTTAACCGAAAATGATACCTATACAGTAGTGCCTCTCCCAAAAGATAAATATGTTATTTCATCCAGTAAAAGGCACTTTCATCTGTGTCAGTCATTGCTATTTTAAGGTAATTACTGTCACTTTATGACATGAGCGGTAACTGGCATACCATGCTATGATGTTCTAACTATGTGTTATCTATCTTCTATCTATATATATATAAAAGGCAAAATGTGTGTGACCATTTCGTGTACGTCTCACAAAGGCTTTTCTCGCACACGCTCCCGGGGGGGGTTACTATTGCTTAGAACTGTTTATATAGGCCGTAGATAATAATATCTAGGATTTGAGAATGCGTGTAGCTTATAGATTTATTTACGTCGATTTTTACAAAATTATTGCTATTTTGGTTTCTCACGTGTTGATTGGGCTTTTTCGTATAAAAAGCGAAACTAATTCAAACTTAACATCTTTCTCGGCATCGCGCCGGGAAATGTCCAGAAGCAATCAGCTTTGATCAATGTTGTATATCAGACAATTGCTATTCAATCAGGACAAGTTGGAGCTGGTTTTCTCCTCCTCAACATCTGTTGGGGAAAAAACAGTCAAAGTTGGGTAAACAAACCCAACCGCTGCCTCGCAGCAAAAGTGAACTGCATGACTTCTATTTGACCTTCTTAATTAGGTCAAATGGAAACTTATTGCGGACACCTGTTTTTAAGAGTCAAATAAATAAATTCAAACGTGTCTCCATTGTATGTCGCGGTGGCCCAATGGTTAACGTCCCACGTTTTTTTTTTTTTCACACTTTAATTTCCAACTTTGCCTCAAAGGTTCGGGTTCGATCCTCATACTCATCTACCAAAACATTTTATTATTTTACCCCCACCCCCGTTTTGATTTACCTCAAAACACCCGAGCATCGCTGGGTACCCCCACTAGTAATACATAAATAATACTCTTAATAATAATTGTAATGATAACGATAATAAAAATGTGAAAATAAGGAATCGTAATATCAAGAGTAACACAATTAAAAATAATTTTTTACAGTATTGTATGTTGCTATGTAACAGCACCAAAAATATAAAAAAGTAAAAGTAACAATACGAAGAATAAACGTAACACCATGATATCTGTATGTAAAAGTGTTAGGTGAAAATACTGAAAGTTCATAGTAATCAAATGTAGGTATCCAAGTAAACCTATTTCAAAAAATATCTGTTGTTTTGTATAGTTATAAGAAAGCGAAGGTACAATAGTGTTAGTAAAGTTAGTTGAAAACATGTAACAGTTAAGAAAATCAGTGTCCGGTTTTCCTGTATTATGCTCTATAAGAATAAGAATGCAGATAAGAAACCATAGGAGTATTAATAGTACTAATTAAAGCAGTAAAATTAACATTGAAAGTATAAGCCATAATCCAAATAGAAACAATAACAGTATTAGCAATACAAGTAATGCATTATCCGTGTTTGTACAGAGGCCAGGAAGGCATAAAAAATGGGGCTTAAAGGTGTCAGATAAGGGAAACCTATGGAGCAAAATAACAAGTATTTAGACAGCTATTGGCTTCCATATGTGCGAATTGGTAATTGGAATGCTAGATGGCTGAAAATATCTTGCCTGATTAATATGAATATGGCTTTGTCGTGTAAGCTGAATAAAAATTGTGTAGATTTCTTTGCTATTAGAAGAAGAAATAAGTGTAGTCTGAAAAAGAATAATGGAATCTGTAAGAAGACGTAGAAGAAGCAAAGAGTTTATTAGAGTTCATGGCTAACTAGCTACACATGTAAATATGTTGATTGATTGATTGGTTTTATGGCATATCAACCTATGTGGTCATTTAATGCCAGAGTCTTTTTATATACATTAATAGTTATAAGTTTTATGTATGTATCTGGTGTTCAGTGTCTGTTTATATAGTTAGATAAGGTATTTTTTTTTTTTTTAATTTTGTTGAGTAACCCTGTTATCTTCAGATATTTGAGAAGAGTAGTTGGGTCTACATGAGTGAATATGTCTTTTTCAGTTTTTCCATTATATAGATTCAGTCGGTTTGTTTTCAAGTCTTTGCATCTTGTTAATATGTGATTTACTGTGTATGGTTCCTGGCTGGGTATGCAGAGTGGGGCTTCTTTTTTTGAGTAGGTAGGAGTGTGTTATAGAGTTATTATAACTTCGTCCTTTCTGGCCATTCTTTTGTTTGCTTTCTGTTTTCCTATAGCTTGTTTTTAGTACAGGAGTTCCACAACTCTTTCCATGTGTTTCTAATATATTTGTTAATGGTTTGTTTTAGATCTGCATGAGGGATCTTATCATTGGTTATGGTCAAATTTAGTGCTGCTTTTGCTGCTTTGTCAGCTCTATCGTTACCCTTTATGTTGATACTAGTGAGGGGTACCTGGCGTTGCCCGGGAGTTTGTAGGTGTGTGTGAAAAAAAACAGGTGCCCGTGAAAAAAAAAAAAAAAGCCTTGACGACCTTGACGACGCGCAGTTGGAAAATAGTAAAGTGTGAAAAAAAAACAAAAAAAAAAAACAAAAAAAAACAGGTGCGCGTTTTTGATTGACGTGACGGCAATAGCTATTCAGCAGTTAGCATTTTGTGCGGGACAGTTTTTAATGAGGTCAATAAATCGGTTTCTTTGTTTTTAAAAACCCGCTCCCTCGTCTCAAAATGAAAGCTACCGTCTGATATGACGAAGTCATCTCTAGAGACCACTGGCTCTGGACCTGTGATTAGAGTAGAGTTTCGCTTTTTGTTTATACCGAAAACCAAATGTAATGCGTGCCGATGCGGGGAAATGTTGAATTAATGTTTGAAAGTCAATAAAATTAAATAGACAGGCGAGCTCCGTAGTTAACTGTGAGATATTACAATTTATAGATGATATAAAAAGTTTTAAGTTGCGAAGCGAGCGAGTGCTTCTCTGAAAGAAGCCTTTTGTGGACATTGAGGAAAAGCGTACATACATACATACATTTTCACTTTTATATTTATAGATGATTGGGTATCCAACAAAAAAGGATGTTTTTATCGTTAGGAATATCAAATCTATTTAGGGTTTTGGTGATTATTGGGTTCGTTGGTTTCCTGTTTTCCAGTGTTTCTAGTACTGATTTGGCATCTGAACAGATAATGAATTGTTTATCTTTAGAAGATTCTATAAGATCGAGTGTCATACCAATGGCTGATACTTCGGCATTGTAGATCGATGCTTTGTCTGGTAATCTTTTGATTAAGATTGTTTTATTGTGTATGGCTGCACATCCAACGTAGTCTTCATCTTTTGAACCGTGTGTATAAATTGTTGAGTGTTTGGAATACTTATCTTTAATTATTTGGAATTTTTCTTGATATATGATTGGATCAGTTTTGTTTTAGGATACTTAATTAGGTCTGATATTTTTTTTGGTCGTTTTGTCAACCAGGAAGGATATTTAAGTTTTACAGATTCGTGTATTGTTGTAATGTCTATCTGGGCTTTATTTATGGATTCTTCCATACGTAGGCTAAATGGTTTTATAGCATTTTCATTTCTATCAATGAGGTTTTTGTATTTGGGGTGGAAGACACATTTATAGGCAGGATTAGTTGGACATGAAACCATTTTTGTATAATAGTGTAGTCCTAGTTTTTCACTTCTAAATGATAATGAGGATTCATCTGTTTCTACATATAAACTTTCCACTGGGGAGGTGGAGAAGGCTCCCTAGAGCCAATCTTAGTCCTTGGCGATGTATTGTGTCTAATTCCTTTACGTAAGACTTTCTTGCGGATCCATAGATATAGCATCCATAATCCAACTTTGATCTGACAAGGGATCTGTATAATTTAATTATGGAGTCTTTACCAAGTCTGTGTGAGCTACTACTTTTAAGAGTTGGATCGCTTTGTTGCATTTTTGTTTGAGGTATTTAATGTGAGGAATGAATGTTAGCTTTTTATTAAATATGATACCCAAATATTTATACTGATCAACTATAGATATAATTACATTATCCAGTTTCAATATTGGGTCATGGTGCATTTTCCGGATTTAGCAGAAATGAATGGCTTTTATTTTTTCTTTTGAAAATTTAAACCCATTTTTTGTTGTCCATTCATTTATTTTGTTTAGACACAGTTGTAAATGGCGTTCTATTCTTGAAATATATTTTGATCTATAGCAGATCAGGAAATCATCCAGAGAGGGCACATTCTGTTCCTACATTTATATTTTTAACAATGTTATTTATTTTGATACTAAAAAGTGATGGACACAATGCTTCCTTGTGGTACCCCCATTTCTTGTTTTTTACTGATGGATAGGGTATCACCTAATCGTACATTAAACTGTCTATGATTTATAAAATTTGTGATAAAAATGGGTATTCTGCCTTTTAATACTAGTTCTTGTAGATCTTTTATAATGCTATGCCTCCATGCTGAGTCAACACATGTAAATAAAGACTAAGTATAAAATCAAAGCATGTGAAAAGGTAATTGTTTGCTTCTGTGTAACTGGGCTCGAATCATTGTAGATGAAGGTTGCAAAACTGTTAGACAACAGTAAAGGAATAGCCTGATTTGTTTTGTGCAATGATTGATGTCATCTTGTTTTGTGTTTAACTGTTTGGAAAATTTTGTAAACTGATAATTCCTTATTCTAAGAAACGCGAGTGGACAACTAGTGAGAGCGACTGGACTTTTATGAGGGAACGATCATTATTTTAAGAAATAAAAATGAAAAAAAACTAATGTCAAATGTATCTATTGAATAAGCAAATACGGACGGCGATGTAGTAAAATTTGCAACCAATGTCAAGAACTGGTTATTGTCAGCTAAACGTACTTCCTCACTTCCAGTGTAGCACTACATTGAAAAGTATGCAATAAAAATAACACAACTAGTCTTTGTTTGCATTTTTAATAACAAAATTAAAGTTTTTATTTTATCTGAAATTTTATAAGAAATATGTTTATGAAATTATAAAAAAAAATTTTTATTTGATTTTATACTAAATATGTTTATGAAAGTATAAATATAAAATTATTGAAATCAAAATAGCAAATGAAATCATTGAAATTAAAATAAAATTTCAATCATAAAAACCCATATACAATACATAATATTCCCAAAATAGTTTTCCAAAATATTTATAGTGTTTTCAATAATTCTTTAAAAAATAAAACTAACTTCAATAACTCTTGATTAAAATAAAATTGAAAAATCTTTTCTGTGATTATTAAAAAAAAAAAAAAAAAAAAAAAAAATGATTAGAAAAACATAATAAAAGGGGAAATATAGGGGTGAGAGGAAAAAAGTCATCACTTCCGGTACTGCTAAGGAAGCCAACCTACAATGTTTTTTTCTGTAGGTGAATAATTGTTTCTTATATGTAGAGGTGATGATTGTATAGTTTTAGTTTCCTCTGTAAATCCACTGAAACTCATGAGTTTACCAAAAAGTGCTCAATAATGAACAAAGCGTGATTATAGTATGTTTATTGGTATACATATATATTCCTCAAAACCTCCGGCCTTGATGCAGGAAGACTAAAACTTGCTGCTATAGTTTCAAATGATCAAAAATACAGCAAGGGGAGACTAGAGTCCAAATATTTTTCATGTTACATCTCCTCTCTTTTGGAGATAGGGTACGATTATGAATATCTCCAGTATCAAATAATCCTTATACACTGTGAAATTTACTTTATGTGTGAAAATCAAGAAGGGGAGATATAACATATGAGAAATATTTGGAATCAAGTTTCCCCTTGCTGTTATTTTCAGATCATTTGAAACCATAGCAGCAAGCTTTAGTTTCCCCTCCATCAAGACCAGAGGTTTGGGGGAAATATCAGATATTTTGTAATTCATATGCAAAACTAGGAAAACAAATGACTATGATTGAAACATTTTATGGCTGTAAAAAAGTGCTAAAAATAGATGATGGATGATCTCCTTAATATGCGACTTTAAGGGCAAATGTCACATAGCCCTCTACACAATTCAGGTCATTACCTTTCTAACAAGCCCTCATTAGTTAAATTTTAATCAATAGTCGCTGAGATTTAGAACTTATAAAATTGCCAAAAAAGGTGGTGTATATCTATATACTGCCTGGTCATAAAATATGCTAAAATATGATATTTTGATTAATGCAGATATTATATTATATAGGACCCAATATATAGTAATGAATTAAAAAGTTAAAAAAAAGGACCTGTGCGCTACCACCAAGAACTGAAACCAAAATGTTTAGCTTACAATATACTTTTGCCTTTGATGTTAATGCCAAGCTATGAAGCCATTTTTGCTGCAAAGCTAAAAATTAAAACATGAACCAATAGCTACTATGTTATGCATGCATATTTGTAATGCCGGTGTTCGATCTTCAAACTTAGTAACCTAACAAATTTCATTTTTTTTTTTTAATTTTCACTTTTGCACCGATTTTTCCCCAGCTAAAACCCAAATATAAAGTTTTGCATTGGTTCGAATATCCTATATATTAAGTTTCATGCCTATAGACCAAAAATTAACAGAGGAGTTTGGTAGGCAAAATTTTTTAAATATATATACACATGCATAAATATATATATATAGAAAGAGTTTTGTGTCTATATAACCTTTTTATGCAAATATTATGCAAGTATAAATCATGTAGAATATCTGCATTAATATAATTACACATAATAGTTGATGATCATCTCATAAGAAAACCGAAAATTCTAATACAGAATTAATTAAAATGAATATACACATTAGCTGGATCTTTTGCAGAGGAATGCAAACATACTTTTATAACAAAATGTATTTTCTTTTTAAATAATAAAAAAAAAAAAAAAAAAAAGGAGTTTTAATATGAAATTATAGGATTTATATATAATATATATTACGCACATGCACACACTCTGGTAGCCAAATTGGATATTGAAATGCTCATATCTTTGGTTCTATGGGACGAAACTACATGAAAATTTGCAGGCTTTAAATATACTAGTTTATGGCTAAAATTTTATGATAATTGGTGAAAAAAGAACCTATATTTTCAAACCAATAAAATATGCCCAATTTGCCTACATTTGTATATAAAGTGTCCTGCAGGCCAGCTTCAGTTTTTCTGCTTCAGTTGTCTCCCCTGTGGCCTTGCCAGGTCACAAATATATATATATGTTTAGAAGAAATGAAAACCATTTTGAAAAGACAGTAAAAATCATAAAGAACTAATATTCTGTATTTATTGTTAAAAATAAATAAATAAAAACTCAGAATTTAAATCTGAAACAACGAAAAATTTGAATAAAATTAAAATTACCAATACACGTCACTATACTTCAACTACTTTAAATATAACTGCATTCTCTTCTGTCTGATGAAAATGTGTGCCAAGCAGCTAACACATTATCATAAGGTTTTTCCTTTTGCAAACCGTAGTTGAATAGAGACATAAATGGAGGACATTTAATGCTAGTAAAACTAAGCTGCTCTCCTTTAATAATTACAAGAAACCTCTCCAACCACCGATATCCATGACAAATAACACCCTACCTGAGAATTCTTCCTTCAAACTCATCGGTTTAACATTCACAGGAAATATGAACTGGAATAAATACATTGAGGACATTGCGAAGGCTGCTGCAAGGAAGGTAGGCTCTCTCTATCATACTAGACAACTGCTCACACCGAGAGTATCCTGTACCTCTATAAGGCCACCATTCGCCCATGTATGGAATATTGTTGCCACATCTTGGCTGGTGCATCTACCACTAGTCTCTCCCTCTTGGATAGGGTCCAAAAAAAAAAAAAAAAAAGGGGGGGGGCTGCAATCTAATAGATCCCAATTTGTCAACTAGGCTCCAACCCCTGTCCCAATGTTGCATCCCTGTACCTGTTTTAGAAGTATTTTAATGGAATGTGCTCTGATGAACTCATTACATTTGTGCTCTCTCGACGTACATATTCCTGAAAAACCCGCTTAGCAACAAAATCACACCCCTTCACTGTTGAGGTTCCTAAATAACAGAAAGTTTTCTATTCAAATAGCTTCTTCCTTAGAACAGCTGGACTTTGGAATTCTCTTCTCTTCCTGCTTCCCAAACTGTACTGATATGCAGAAGTTCAAATGCAACATAAACCAACATCTTTCTTAGGCATGGTCCGAACGAGTAGCCCCTTAGGTCCAAGTAACAATATGCCTTATTTGGAGTGAAGGCAAGTAAAAAAAAAAAAGGTTTAATTTAACGTGACTTCTTCCACATATGACATTTTGCACCAGTCCTTAACAATTAGTTCAACAGTGGCCTTATTTCAGTCAAACCAAGGTATAATTTTGTTTAGTTCTAGGAGGTTCATCCTCACGGACTTTATCTTCTGTTTGAGAAGGAGGTTAGTTCATTGCCAATTACCTGAGGTGCTCCTATTTATAGGTACTTCAACTAGTGTTCTGGCTTTTCAAAATTCAATTTATAGTGCACTTCAACTAGTGTTCTGGCTTTTCAAAGCTCCACTTTACCTGGTGTCTAACCTCTACACCATGACATAATTGGTATAAATGGTATTTTGTTCAAATGTTAAAACGTTACTCCTCTCCCTTTTCTGTCTTGTTTTATTTTTTGTCTTATCATCCCCCCCTTCCCCGGCTTCTTAACATCTCATGCCTACTTTTAAAATTTGCAATTATTTCAGATTTAAACTTTTAATCAATAAAGAACAAATACTATTCACACAAGAGTGATTCACGTCAGTTATTTACTTATCCCACCTTTTGTTGGATTTAAGTCCATTTCACACACACCAGGTTCAGTTTTGTCACAAGGATTGCAATAGGACAAAATCCGGTTTTGTTTAGAGACACCATTCCAGATAGAAAGGAAGACATGAGGAGTTTTATATTATTTTTTAAATGGAATTCATTATTGAGATGAGTATTATTTATATTTATATTAATTTATTGCGGACTATAATCCTCATCTTTATTAGTTGTTGTTTCACGTTTCGGCCAACTATTCCTCTGCCCTTCGTCAGGTGGTAACCGCGACGGATAAGAAGATTCAAAGTTCCTATCCATCGCAGTTACCATTTGATGAAGGCCAGAGGAATAGTTGGCCGAAACTTTGTGAAACAACAACTAATAAAGATGAGAATAATAGTCCGCAATAAATAAATAAATATAAATAAATATTCATCTCAATAATGAATTCCAATTAAAATAATATATATGCCATTCAGTATGGATCCGACCATGGAAGATCAGATAAAAAATAAACGTGGATTTATAAGATAAAAAAATCCAACCTTTGATCGCTCTTCGGGGCCCGTGGTGAAGTTGATAGAGACGTTGAATCTGTACGATTCCAGATGAGAATTGTCTGAAGATAGTGGTTTCAATCCTACCCAAAGCCGGTCGGAGGCTTACTTGGCCAAAACGAGGTGAGACGACAACTACGGATGGCAGTTAGGAGATTCAAAGTTCCTATCCGTCGCGGTTACCACCTGACGAAGGCCAGAGGAATAGTTGGCCGAAACGTCGTGAAACAACTAATAAAGATGAGAATAATAGTCCGCAATAAATAAATTAATGAGGAATTTTGTTTGTTTAATTTTTTTCGGTTTTTATTTATTTCTATGCAAAAGAATACCACTAAAATAGAAATAGTAATATGAGATTTAGGACTGGAAGCAGGAGTTTCAAATTCCTACATTTCCATTACTAGATTTACAAAATGTATGATTATTTGAGAGAAAAAAAGTCACTAGGTTATTAGTGAATCATAAGTTACTTTTTGGGTAATTCTAGTATGACGAATTTCATGGATACCTTCCCTCCAATTATCGGACTGAAAATTTGTACACCTATTCTTAATTTTGTTACAAATTTGTTCCATGTAACCACCTACAACTGTAAAATTTCCTTATTCCATGGGTGAGATTTCTGCCTTGCATTCACATTTGTTTTACTGTATTTGGTGTTAGACATGAGATAATTCCATGTCAAACCATTTTAGCTAGAATGTTAAAAATTGCTATTTTTAATATTCTAGCTAGTCTGGAATGTTAAAAATTGCTATTTTTAATATTCTAGCTAGTCTGGAATGATAAAAATTGCTATTTTTAATATTCTAGCTAGTCTGGAATGATAAAAATTGCTATTTTTAATATTCTAGCTAGTCTGGAATGATAAAAATTGCTATTTTTAATATTCTAGCTAGTCTGGAATGATAAAAATTGCTATTTTTAATATTCTAGCTAGTCTGGAATGATAAAAATTGCTATTTTTAATATTCTAGCTCGTCTGGAATGATAAAAATTGCTATTTTTAATATTCTAGCTAGTCTGGAATGATAAAAATTGCTATTTTTAATATTCTAGCTAGTCTGGAATGATAAAAATTGCTATTTTTAATATTCTAGCTAGTCTAGAATGTTAAAAATTGCTATTTTTAATATTCTAGCTAGTCTGGAATGATAAAAATTGCTATTTTTAATATTCTAGCTAGTCTGGAATGATAAAAATTGCTATTTTTAATATTCTAGCTAGTCTGGAATGATAAAAATTGCTATTTTTAATATTCTAGCTAGTCTGGAATGATAAAAATTGCTATTTTTAATATTCTAGCTAGTCTGGAATGATAAAAATTGCTATTTTTAATATTCTAGCTAGTCTGGAATGATAAAAATTGCTATTTTTAATATTCTAGCTAGTATGGAATGATAGAAATTGCTATTTTTAATATTCTGGCTTGTCTGTAATGATAAAAATTGCTATTTTTAATATTCTAGCTAGTCTGGAATGATAAAAATTGCTATTTTTAATATCCTAGCTCATCTAGAATGTTAAAAATTGCTATTTTTAATATTCTAGCTCATCTAGAATGTTAAAAATTGCTATTTTTAATATTCTAGCTAGAATTCATTTCATGCACAAAAAAGTGATTTTTTTGATGTCATAATTTCACAGGCTTTCTCAACATACTTGAAATCTACAAAATACAATATTTTGGAAAAGGACTTGAGTTACAAGTTCAAATTTTCAGGATTATCTAGTTTTTATATATTTACATAACTGTGGAAAATTTTAAGAAAATCCAAGTATCAGGAATATTTTCACAATTTTCTGGATGATTTTTGATTAAATTACTTGCATGAACATAGAGTTTTTTTAGGATGAAATACAGCCTCAGCCAGTATGGTTAAGTCTTACTGCAATCCTATCCTTTCAATAGTATTGTTATTAGGTGGAGATTGAAGAGATTTTGTTGCCATTTTTTTGTTAGTTTGCTAATTTAGAATGTTAGGTCCGGATTTATGATTTTGAAATTTTATTGCTATCATACCCATGCATTCATATATGGTTTGCTATCCAACAAAATATAACCATTTTGGTATGGAGTTTACTTATAAAATGAGGATTATTTTTAATGTGCACCTACTATTTATTACTAAAACTTGGAGAAATACTGGTCACCAACCAACACGAATGGGATTATCTTTGATAAAATGATCAAAGATAATTCTAGTCCTAAAAAAATTCACAAAACAATCGATCAAGTTCATATTCACTGCTATGCATTTTCTATGAATTTTGAACTAGAGCTGATACAGAAGTTATCGATCCCATGATTCAGATATTTGGTAATATTGTTGATCTTCAGGTTGACTGTTACTGAATTGCTACTTGTTTTCGGAATCAGAAATGCTTGATCGAATTCAAACAATAAATTGCCGAGAGAAAGTGGTTTAAATCATGGTTGTACTTCCAAGTGGTTTCATAAATATTTTCTACATAAAAAAACAAAGAAACCCCCATCACAATATTTCTGTTAGCGAGATGCTAACAAATTATTGTGATGAGGGTTTTTTTTTATCGAGATTCCTGACCTGACTACACGATTCATTGTACATATTTAATAGTTCAAGTCAGAGTTGGTAATAAGGTATCTTTTTAGCATATTATTCTTTTAGCATTACAAGCGTATGCTGCATTTTCGTGGACGTCGGCAATATTACATACCTAATGTGCTTCAACAAGTCATGTTTTTTATTTGTTGGTCAATTTTTAAAAGAATTATATTGATCGAAAGAGGCATTCCAATGATGTTAATTTATTATTCTTTTATGCGTTCAATATTTTTATGCTCCAAGTTAAAAATGAGAAAACGGTAAAAAATGACAAAATGGGAAAGTTTTTTTTAATGTTTACATTTTATACGTTACGTTTGGATACATATGCGCGGGGTTAAATTTGTTTGGATATGGCTGAAATTTTACAGGCTACCTAAACATAGAAGTCCATCTCTACTGGTGTTTGATTTTTACGACCACAGGAAACAAAGTTACGACCAAGTTGACAAAGAATGTTTCAAAATTGATATGATAAATCGGCATATATCATCCATTTTCATACAGATAAGTTTCAGAATTATTTTCATGTATAATATGTAAATATTTGATAATTATTAATTGTGCGGAATTTTCTTTAAAATGTTATTTTTTTATAGAAATCAAATCTGCTTACAGAAAAACGGTCGCTAAGCGCATCATGTGCTGAGCTTACTAAAGTATTTTCTTAAAAATAGAAAACGGTCTTACTAGCCTAGTCATTTTTTATTTTGAGTTCGTCAATTTAAAAAAAATTAAAGTTTTTCAAATTTGATTTCCAAACAATACTATTTTGTTGTTTTTAACGCTTTCAGTACACATGCACTAAAAAGCGTTAAAAAACAACAAAATGTACTAAGTACATGCGTTTAACTTCTTATTTGTACTTAAGGCAGAATTGTGTTTTTAGTGGTAAAAAAAAAAAAAAAAACAAAAAAAAAAAAAATGGTTTGCTATCCAACAAAATATAACCATTTATATATATATAACAAATAAAAGGTATTCGTGCGCTTATGCTACCATGCTGAAATAACGTTATTTAGAAACCCATTCTTAACATGGGGATGGAAGAGTGTTTTTTGTTAACTATTCTGTACTTTCACCTAACAATTAAATAAAAGATATTGTGAAACTTGAATTTATTTTTTAACTCATTGTCAAGACCATTTTTTCGAATTTGTAAAACAAACCAGTTTTTTTTTTTTTTTTTTAACTGAGGATATCTAAATAATAATAATAATTAGGCGGTTCGATAAAGTGATGCATTTTGTAAATTTTTACTTTGTTTCCACCTTAACATTTTTCTTTAAAATGATTACCTTTAAAGGTTTTCAGGTATCGCATTTAAATTTTCCACAAAAAGTAGCTTTCCGGATATTAAGCAATGTCATTTATGCTATTGCTGGTGGCCATTTTGGTATGTGTGTGTGCGCGTAGCTTCCCGGGATTGCGTTTACGCATTTCAAGATGGCCACCAGCAATAACATAAGAAATGATATTGTTTAATATCCGAGAAATTACTTATTTGGAGAAAATTTAAATGCGATATTCGTTTTCAGCATACCCTAAAACCTCTAGAAGTAATCATTTTAAATGTTAAAAGGTAAAATTACTGTTTTATTTCTTTGTTTACATAATTTAATTTTCAGTAAAACAAAAGAATATAAATGACAAAAATTACCATCAACTGGTGAATATATAGTTGTTGCTTATCAGGATTCCTGGTGTCCTGATACTGTGAAAGTTACATCGAGGATTCATGTGGAGTATGATTTATGGTTGTATCTCAGAAAATAGGGGTATATTTTGGGCTAGATAGAGAGGATTTACAAAATTGAAAATTGGACTGGTTCAAAAATGCATAAGTTCTGGTCGACTATGGGAATTTCCATCTTTTACAGAAATCCAAAATCTATGTGAAAAATTTTCTTTGATTTATTTCTGAGATTAATTCATATCTACTCAATTTTTTTTTTTTCTTTGAGGGGAGTAGTAAATACCGGCCATGAATGCTCTTTAGACATTCAATTGCTACATCCAAGATTAAGCTCTCCTTTGGTGGGGAGGCAGGTAAATACCTACTCTCAATAAAGCTATATTTAAATACCACTATAATACTTAGTTTTGTTCATGAATAGACACCCATTGTATGATACCATGCACCAGTTTAAAAAAAAAATTGAAATTTGTACATCTGAATTTATAATTCATGACTTATGGTAAAGAGATACATCAGATTTGACTGCATAATCAGAAAGAGCACACAATTTTACATAAGACTGCCAAGTTTCATGAGAATAGCTTCAAAAATAAATAGTGAAATTACTGAATTTCTTGAAATGTTGAGGTCAGTAATTAAGCCCACTTTTTCTAAAGAAAAATGTCCATGGAAAAGCCTAAATTTTGGCAATTAAAATTCTCATAACTTTTGAACTACTGATGGTATTTGCATAATTCAAAAGGTTTTAAGCATCTTTTATATAGATCTTTTCAAGCAAGTTGATAAAATAATTATCTAAAAAAAAAAAAAATAAAATAAACTTGTAATGTTAATTATTTTGTTTTTAATAATTCCAGTTTTTCTTAATTTGTTAGTGCAATTAGATGGATTGATGCCATTTTTTCTTGTTTTTGGTATAGGGATTTGGGTATAATTGTTTATTTCCATAATTTCAGGATTTGATAATTGATCCAGATTTTGTTTATTAAGAGGTAGCAAAGTAATTTAATTTAGACTATAGAATTGTTGAATCTTTGGGAGTCTTCAGTTCTGGCAATGTCAAGGATTTATTGCAGTTTACTTTGTATTGTTTATAGTTTACGAATCATTAGGTGGCATTTATGAAAAAAGGATTTATTGAGGTACCAGTTAATACATTGCCTTTTTAGGATTTGCTTCCTTATCGTTTTTAGTGAAAGGGTTTTTAAGAGGGATGGGGGGGGGGGTGCTTGATTTTCAAAGATTTTTCTAATCATTTTCCAAATTGTGTTATTGAGGAGTAACGTGTTCATATTGTTTTGTCAATTGATGTTTGTGGGCTTGCTATTAAATTTAATTAAACTTACTGCAGATTGACATGAAACTAAGATATGTTAAAGCATAGACATTCAGTATAGAGAATTTGAATAAAGTGATTTGTTAGATCTTTGGAATTTTTTGGAGATCTTTAATCAGTTTTTGATTGCATTGGATTCAGAATTTTTCCAATTTGCATTATTTTCCAGCAAATTTATTGTTAAACTTTGGAAAATAATGGGGAAGTGATTGCTACCACAAAGATTATGTATTCTCCATAAAAAATCCATGTTGATTGAAGGATCACATAGAATTTTATCTATAGCTGAGTAGGAGCCAGTAATGAGTTGAGAAATGTTTGTTATGAATTACATTCTTCAAAGTGGACTTTATTTTTTTTCGTTTGCTCAATGGATATTAAAAAGAAAGCTCTGTAAAGTCAAGCATTTTGAGAATGCTTAAATTGACGATTCGAATTTAGCCATGTTGCGAGTCATTTCCCTTTAGGTTGATAGGATGTCTGAATCTTACTATGTGCATTCATAAATAAAAGATACAAGACTTATCTCTCCTTACTTGAAACTATGATGGTCATGACGGTCTTGCAGTAAAAATCTAGAATTCAAAATATTCGGATCCGAGGCTTTGAATTGTCTAATACACAGCATGGTTACACCATCCATACTGACAAGTGTTTAATAACATGAAACATGTCTATAGATATTAAAAATTTATTAAAATAATTTAATAACTCATTAATTTTTCATGACATTTGAAAATTGGAAGACAGAATTGAATAACCAGATTTTTAATTGTTTACTTTTTATTCAAAGTAATCTTGATTACCAAACTTCCAAAACAGAAAAAAATTTTTTTTAAATACTTGAAGATTTTTGGGGAGGGGGTAGCCATACCAAACTTAAGAAAAATACCCACCCTAGTGTACCTTTCAAAATTTTGAATCACTTCATTCTAAAAGTGATTTTTATTTATTTATTTTTTTTTAATAATCTTTGCCTCTGGTGTTTAATCGATTTGAAAACAAGAAATAAACCTAAGTAAAAGTTTTAGAGTGAGGGGTGAAAAAAAGGAAGCTTTGGCAGCAGAACGATATCAAATTAAAAAGTTATCGTGGAATGCTAAAATTTACACAATTGAAAAAGGATTTCAAACCTACAGTTTACCTTTTCTATTATTGTAATGTAATCACTTAAATCTTAATATTAAGGAGTTATTCATTTTAAATAAATGAAAAAACTGTCTTACACAAAGAAAGAAAAGGTAGATCATGGATTTGAAACCATTTTTGGAATGTGGTTTTAGGGAGCTTATCCAGTTTTACTTCAATATTAATAATTGCAATAATAAAGTTATATAATTTACTTTATTATGTAGTACTGTTAGGTAAAAAAAAAAAAAAAAATGCTTGAAGAATTTTTGGTGTACTGTCATTTTTAACACTAACACACAAGTACATCAAAAAATTTTAATATTGAGGCATAAAACTGGATAACTCAGATTTTGGGCAAAAGCCAAAAAAAAAAAAAAACAATAAAAAAAGGGAGATATGTTTTTCCAGTAAAATATAGGCTTTACAATTATATTTCGCCTTTGTGTATACCAATCCCTTTAGTTTAACAGCATAGCTACATTCCAAATTTCAAATATTTATTTTTCTTACTAAACAAATTTTTTAGCAGTTCAAAATTTCAGCATATTTGTTTTACAAATCTGTTTCATTATGCAGAAACAATTATGTAAATATCGACTCTTTTCATGTGTATACTACTCAGAAAAATAGAAATTTTTTTGCCAAGAAAGAAATATGCATGACAATATAATGTTGAAAAAAAAAAAAAAAGGAGTTCCACAGAAGATCCAGCATTGCATTTTTATTTAAGCAGCCATCTTGGAATTAAGTGTAAAACTAGTTCTTAACGTTTGAGTTAAAATTATTCTAAAAATGTATTAGTCTACTAGGGATTATTTATATGATAATATTATTTAATTTTAAAAATATCTATTGTCTATAATATTAATTAGGGTTATATCTAAAATGGATTTACTTAAATTGTGGGTATGAAACTAACACATTTTAAACTGCATTTCTGCAGTCTTTATTTATCTTAGTTTTTTGTATTGTTTATTCTTCATATTAGGTTAAATTGTTAGGTAATTTATTAACATTTATACAATGTAAATATATATTAGTGTCAGGATGATTACTCGGAATCAGGAATTGAAAAAAAAAAAATGGAAATTTTGGGGGTATCAGAATCGGAAAAATTTCTCCCTATTTTCCGATGCCAAAAATGATTTTTTTTTTTTTTTTATTTGATATTGTACAAACCAAAATCTGTTGGTAGTAACGTTAAAAAACAAATTTTTATTGATTTTAAACAACCAGTAAAATTAACCCTATAGATTATCCCCCACAAGTTTGTTTTTACGTTTGAGAAAATATCTGCACATTTAACACGTGTTTTTACGGTAATCGGGGAAAATACCAGAGTTCTTTTGTTAAATATTTAGAGATTTATAAAAAACTGGAATCGGAAATTTAGTATGGAATCGGTATTGGAAAATATGGAAATGGTATTGGAATTGCCCCATCACTAATTTTATATCAAATAAATCAATCTTCCCTAATCTAATTTTGTAGAGGTTCAATTAGAAATTACATATCTTAAAAGTTTAATCAGCATAACTTGTTAATCAACCCTGTCAAAGGGAGATAATTCAATTATTAATTTTCCTTAGTTATATTCCATGTACTTTAGAGATAATTGCATATCATTAACCCAATTAAGTTCCGAAACGGCTGAGCTTATCTTTTGCAAATTTCACACAAAGATAATTTATGTCAGGCAGCGTTCTTAGATATATTTTATAAAGATATTCATCTGATAAGTATCAAAAATTGAAAAAATCCAATCTTTAAAATAGCTTTTCAAGGTAAAAAACAATTTTTACAGAATATTTTATGTACCACCGGTAAAGATAAAATTTCAGCAAATCATTTCTTCTTAAGAAAAAAAAAAAAAAAAATCAGATTAATTATAATCTGGAGATCCCTTGTTCAAGCTCGGGTGTACCTCACCATTTTATTTTAATTTTTTTCTTAGGAGTTCAATTTATGAAAAAGAATTACCATTTAAAATCCCTGCAAATTATTTCTTTGCTTGCATATTTTAAAACTAGACATTAATCAAAAGTGACTTTTCCAAGGCTTTCATCGTCAAACCCAAATATCAACTGACATGATATTGTAAACAAACACAGACAGAATTTGATAAACAACATCATTTTTTTTATTTTCATATTTTTTTTCAAATTAGTCCAAGTAAATTATTCCTCGTAATATATAATAATCAATAGAGGATTGATTCTATAATAATACATATGCAATGTGCATAAATCAAAATATCATGTTTAAGCATATCGTACAACTGAGCAACGCTGGGATGCCAGTTAGGATGTGTGTATATATATATATATATATATATATATATTTTTTTTTTTTTTTTACTAAATTTATGCAATTATTTTTACGTTTTATAATTGCATATGATCAACCCATATAGATTAAAATAAAGATACATTGTGTTCTGTTCATGGTGGAAAAAAAAAAAACGCGTGCGTACACACACACACACACACACACACAGGACGCGATTAAAATAAAGCAATGTTATATTTTCAAAGATCCTAGAGATTTATCATGCTCAAACCTAAAAAATTCCTGTTTAGAGAGAAGTTTTCTCAACCAAACGTGAATAGTCTTCAAGTGAGCACGATTCAGAATTGAAAATGTTTGTACTGAAGTTTGCTGCCATGACGGGTTTTTAATGAGATGGTCAGTTATTGAAGACCTGCATTTATTGGCAAGTACGTCTGTTGCTTGGTATGTCCCATTTCTGATTTTGCTAGGTATGTGCTGTTGGACTCCCATCCGATCTCAACATTGTTCGACTAATGTAGTTGGCACAGCAACTCTACTTAAAATTGTAAATTATGCTATTATTGAGGGGGGGGGGGTGGCTAGAACATCTTTTCAAGAGGATGGTATTATGGGTTTCATAGAGAACACAACGCGTACATTTGAAGCAAAGTAACATTTTTGAACCGTTGCATTTTATTGAGTAGGAAGAATAAAAAATTATTTACTTCCATTTGGTTATTGAAGAGACAAAATGCATCGCCCACATATCGGAAATAGACTAATGGTTTCATGGATCCCAAAAGTAATTGTTCTTCATGGAAATCCACAAAAATATTCACAATTTATCAGTGCTAGGACTGAGCCCATGGATAAACCTATTTGCAAATGCATTACATCGTTGGAACTGAATTCAACAGATGTAGTGGCAAATTGCATCAGCCCAACAAATATGTAATGGATGTACTTGCCAATACATACAGGTCTTCAATTGTAACGTTATTCAGGAATCTTTATTTTCATTTAACTTCTTTTTTTTTTTACCAAATTTAATAATTATTTTTTTAAAAAGGATTAAGTTATTTTACACTATTACACTTTTTTCAGTAAATGTTTACTTTAACTGCATCAGAACACCGACCAATAAAATTGTTTTTTTTTTTTTTAGGGGTCTTCGGTGTCAGCGACACCGAAATATGTTCAAACCCATCGCAAATTTATGAGGGTATTAACCCTTTGGCCCTAGCACTATTTTTTCACCTCATTTAATAGTAAAAATAATGCTGTCAGTAAGTTTTTTCAAAAACACAATTTTATGTTTTTCGTTCTTTTTTTGGAGGGAGGGGGAGGGTATTCACTTATAGGACTTGTATAGTTTTTAACAGGTGCTCCTGCAGTTTAATTAACCGTTTTTCTGTAAATAAAGCGCCAACATTATCGAGCAGAAGAACCGTTAAATATTTCATAAAAATTCTGTTTACATTTTTAGGGGAGGGGGCGGTTGAGGGGGAGGGGATTGTGGTGGCCGTGAAGCAAAAAAAAAAAAATAAAATAAAAAAATTCAAATATACAATAAATAAATGTTGTAAGAAATTCTGCAGAAATAAGCAAGCTTTTTACTGGACGGTTTCTCTGCCCACGGATTTATTTTAACCAATCAAATTACATGTTATAACCAAACGTTCTTGGCACCAATATTCCCTTTTTCAGACCAGAATCCAAAAAGACGCAGAACTGGACAGATGTGGATTTTTCACTCAAATCGGTGCAGCAAAAAATACTTTGTTGCTTTGAGACGTTTTAATGCCTAAATGTGGAGAGGAACATTGTCATTGCAATTACCAATGCCCTTAAGTAGAGTGAATTATATTTGCATGCTTGTGCTACAATTTGATGTCTGTCAAGACGAAATTAAGGTTTGACCTGCTTGTCCGTCATTGGACTGACTCGAAGGACACTTCGTGGATGCCCAGCTAGCAATATTCATCTTGGAAGTCACCTCAACACTCCAACCTGCGCATTCTTCGTCAGTGGGAATTCTACCCAGCCTTTATTGAAGACAAACTATTATTCCCTTCGAGGATGTTACCAACCCATAGTGGCAGATAGCTGAAGATGACGCATCTTTTGCATCATAGACTTTTTTTACTTTAATAAAATTTACGTTGAAGTCTTAAGGTGAGATTGTAATTTTCTGTTTGGTTTTCTTTCATTCTGCTAAGGGCAAAAACCTTGGGAGAGAAAATGTTACTATTTTACGAGTTGGTAGCCAACAAGACGGTCGTCAACATGAGAAACGATGAAAAATCAATGTCGGCGGTAAGAATATTTGCGATGAAATAAAATGTATTTAAATTTACTTTGAAACACAAAAAATAAGGCAGATAGGTAGAAAAGCAATTCTTTTGGCTGTGGTAACATTTGTTTCTTTTTTCTGTTTGTTGGCATCACTGCAGTCACTGCACTAGCAGTGTCAGAAAACGCCATTAAAAATGCATGATAAGAAATTGAATTAATCAACCTATCTTTCGAAGCTTATAACTACTTGAAAAATGTAATTCAAACCCTAATTTCTTTTTCAATTAAAGGAGCAAAGACCAAATTTTTTAAAAAAATACAGGTTTAATAGCAAATTATGCAATATTTGTGTTTTTAAATCGGTTTTCTTTAGAGAATATTTAAAGAAAATCAACAAATTTTAACTTACTTCGATAAAATATAATGTTATACATTTAAAAAAAATAAAAATAAAAAATAACTTACCTATAAAAAATACTAATCAATGGGTACTTCCATTCTTCATTGTTAAGAATTTATCCATATTTATATTTTATATGCCATGTCCTTTTTAAATAAAATAATTTTTTAAACAAGTATTAAAAAAAAAAAAAAATGCGCGATCAGATGTTTTTCACAGTTGAAATAAAGGGAAACAAATGTCTACTTTTCTTCCCATTGAATCTTCAGTAGCTTTAAGCATCAAAATTAATGTCTCTTTCTATTGCTGTAAACAAAAGTTAGTAAATATGGCCCACTGTAGTTGAAAATGATCCCATTTCACTTATCAGTTTTTGCCGATAAAAAAAAAAAAAAAAAAAACAGTTGACCATTTTTTTTTTTTTTTCCTTAAAGAAATACATGAGTTTTCGATTTACTATATTTTATTTCTTCTTTATGGAGTGATTTTTTTAATATCTATAAAAAAAAAACAAAAAAAAAAACATTGAATCAAATAGAAAAAAATTGTAATTCTACAGAATTTTCTGAACAAGATTATAAGGTTTCACTAAAAAAAAAAAAAAAAAAGCTTTTAAACTTTGGACTTTACAGGTAAATTTGCAAATAACTTTTTTGTTTCAAATTAGCTTATTTTATTTATTGATCTTTTATCTTCAATTTGTGATATATAAATTTGAGGTAAGAAAATTACTTTTCATTTTAATAGACATTCATTTCAAAATGGGGGGGGGGTGAATAAAAAAAAAAAACGCTTGTCTAGAATATTATATTCGGTTTATCGGAGAGAGTATAAAATTTCACATTGACCCTGAAAATATCGCAAAAATAGAAAAATTTGATAGATTTTTTAAGTTTAAAAATTGAATAAAAAAACTTGTAAAATTGATTTCATTACGCAAAAAAAAAAAAAAAAAATATGGCTGCATGAACGCGCGCAGACACTTTGTAAACACTTTTTTAAAAACTAAAAAATATTTCTATTATTTTTTTAAATAACTTTAATAGTTTATTTTGGAAGTATATTCCATAAAGAAAATAAACAACCCACTTTAAAAAGAGAAATTACGAGTTTTGTATATTTTATTTGCATTTTTGTGTTAGGGGTGTAAAAAATTACCCCAAAATTCTGATATACCTACCAGTCTACCAGTGACCACTGCACCCACATACTAGGTGTATCAGAATTTTTGACACCCCTAACACGAAACTGCGAATAAAATATAAAAAAAACTCGTAATTTCTCTTTTAAAAGTGGGTTGTTTATTTTCTTTATGGATTATACTTCCAAAATAAACTATTAAAGTTGTTTTGGAAGTATAATCTATAAAGAAAATAAACAACCCACTTTTAAAAGAGAAATTACGATTTTTTTAAATATTTTATTCGCATTTTAAAGTTGTTTTAAAAGTAATAGATATTTTTTTTTTTGTTTTTTAAAAAACAGTAATGAAATTAACTGAATTTTACGAGCTCAGTATTTTCAATTTGTAAACTTTAAAAATCTATCAAAATTTTTCTATTGATTCAATTTTTACGATATTTTCAGGGTCAATGTGAAATTTTATGCTCTTTCCAATAAACTGAATATAATATTTTAGACAAACGCTTTTTTTTTTTTTTTTTAATTCACGCCCCGCCCCCCCCCATTTTCAAGTGTCTATTAAAAAATAAATAATTTACTCAAAATTTTATATATCACAAATTTAAGATAAAAGATCAATAAATATATTCAAATTTAAAACAAAAAAAAGTAGTGTTTTTTTTTAGAAATTTACCTGTAAAGTCCGAAGTTTAAAACCTTTTTTTTTTAAACCACGTTGTTTGTTTGTTTGTTTGTTTAAAAAAAAAAAAAAAAAAAAACCTTGGTCCTTGCTCCTTTAATTAAAAAAAAAAAATTAGGACTTGAATTACATTTTTTGAGTAGTTATAAGCTTGGAAAGACGGGGGGGGGTCGAATTAATTTACGCCTCCCATTTTGAAATGTCTATTAAAAAGTAAATAATTTACTCACCAAAGTGTCATATATCACAAATTGAAGATAAAAGATCAATAAATAATATATTCAAATTTAAAACCAAAAATAGTAGTGTTTTTTTTTTAGAAATTTACCTGTAAAGTTCGAAGTTAAAAACTTGGTCCTTGCTCCTTTAATTGAAAAAAAATAAATTAGGACTTGAATTACATTTTTCGAGGAGTTATAAGCTTGGAAAGACGGGGTGGAATTATTCAATATTTTTCACGAAAATTCTGACACACTTACCCCACCCACCCCAACATTTTCTACTATCCTATTTTCGTTTTCTTTCGTCGATTATGTCAAAATTTTTCGGTGGACCTGAACAAGAATTCCCCCACCCCCTAGAACGGATTCCGGAATAAACATCACCAACCTCCGCATGTTAAGAACGGCTTTCGTTTTTTTTTGGGGGGGGGGTCAATTTTTTTTAGTGGATTATTATTGATTGGACACTAATATATCGGGGGGGGGGTCTCGTTCAGGTCCGCCCTATTTTTATTGATCTATGAAAAAAAAAGGGGTACTCTCCGAAACTCGAGACGCCATTTTATTTCACGCGCCTGTCGTTGAAATCCTAGGGAGACATCAGAAGTTTGTAGTTTAAAGTAAACTATAACCGAAGCATGAAATAAATAACAAAATTAAACTAGATAATGATTTTTCGATTTCATTTAAATTTAATTTGTTGTTGACCCTTCAACGTTGCTTCAATTAAAAATAAAAAATGTTTCATTAAAATTATTTATTTGTTCGAAAAAAAAAAAATAAATAAAATAAAAAATAATATGTAGTAGCGTATCTGGATATTTACCATATATATAAATCTAATGTTGCTTTCATTACAAAATTGTTTTAAAATTATATTTTCTAACGCAAAATTTTCAATTAATGTTTTTACAATTATATTTTGATAAATGTCTATACAGCAAATGTTTTCGTTTTCAAATGGCGCTCGCCCTGTTTAGACAATTATGAATATGTCCTTTTCATTGTTTTTTTTAATAAAATATAAAAATCATCCTTAAATCATCAACATAGTACCCCTCCCAAAATTATACACCACTTCATTTGTTGCTGTTGTTGTCTAGATTGCATCTGTCAAAAGGTCCCTGCATAGATAATAGACATCTTACACACCGATAAAATAGAATTACCACCCATCCACACTATACCCCCACCTTAACCCTAAAACGTCCATTTAAAACCATGATAAAGACCCTACACCTTTCTACATTACACTCTATATAATACGCTCCGCTCCTCCTTTATCTAAAATTCGATAAAACTCCCAACATCATCTATAATTTTAATTGATCTATTTCGTTCCTAATGAATCCCACGCTAGACACCACATCCCCACTATGTTACCTAGCATCTTCTCTGCTCTTATGATGAGAAGCATTAGGCTTCGAAATGCCTTGACAAAGAGTCCCTTTTATCCCCCAACTAATTGTATTCCCTTATTGAATAAATGAACCAATCTATATTTACGAATATATAGTTCTTGTGAAATCATTTATCATTCCTATTGTTCTCACACACACATATATATATATATATATATATATATATATATATATATATATATATTATACACACACGTTTCATGAAAAACTTTCCAGTTTTCATTAATTAAATTGAAACATTTCAAATTAAACAATTACGGATATATGTTCTTTCGCTTTCTTTATTTAGTTTTGTTTTTGTTTTGTTTTTTTCATAGTTCTTTCCGGAAATAATTAGTTGTAAAAAAAAAAAAAAAAAAAAAAAAAAAAAATGTTTAACAAAATTCGTTTGATAAATCGATGAAAAAAGTAAAAATGAATTGCTTTTTAATCAATGGTTGAGATCACATGACAAACTTCAAACAACGTTCTCAAAATATCACGGAGATGCCCTGGAATATTAACACAATAACAAAGGATATATCCTTCGAATAAATGTACGATGGGGTAGAATTTAATTTTTTGTGCGACACTGAAATAAAGTCTAATTTTGTCTTTTTTTTAACACAAAACAAATGGGCTGTTAAGTTTAAGAATAATTTTGTTAAAAGTACAAAACTCTTTAACAGCAAACATTCAGGTTCAACTATAATTATTCATTTACATTTTAAGTAGTAAAGAAAACAGAATTAAACTTCCTGGTGAATTCCATTTGTGAGCGCGTTAAACATTTTAAAGTTTATAAGAAAGTTTTAACATCAATACTGTTCAAGATATTAAAAGAACACAATGAAAGTTATAAATTTATTTACCTGTTCTGTTTAACGTTAAAAATTATTGCCCCTTCGTCAAATAAATTAATATATATTGATAAGTATAACAAAAAATGTGCTGATGGTAATTTCAGCTGCAATGATTGTAATATTCCCTTTTTTTCCCCCCGTGTCGTTGACAACATCAGCAAACAAAAGCCAACAAGATTAACCGGGGTGGGTGGGAGCAGTCATATCTCGATTCCGTTTTCAACGATAAAAATAAAATAAAAAAAAAAAGAAACGAAAATGGCAGTTTCTTTCCTTCTTTTTCAAGGTAAGCAAAATGTCTTCAACTGATTAAATATTAAGTAAATAAAACGAAATTGTAAAAGTTACGACTAAAAATAAAAACTTGGTCGGTAAACAAAACTTAAAATTGTTTAACAACTTTATGATTTTTAAGACAATATGTCTAGTCGTTCATAAATGGAATTCAAAATTCATATTTAAAAAATGCTATCAGTAACACTTAAGTCGGTTAATGTCGGACTTTAAAAAAAAAAATAGCGAAAGAAATGTGTTTTGCTAGGTGCCCGCCCGTATTTACAGGCCGGACACCGTAAACAACTCGATTAAAAAACAGAACATGACAAAAGAGGGAAGATTGGGAATGGATATATATATATATTTTTTTTTTCTTCTTAACTGTCATTATTTAATTCTGTTTAAGTGATAATAAAACTGAAGTTTTAAAGCTGCTAAACGTAAAAAAAAAAAGGTCCATTTTGAATTGTAAAGATAGACGAATCTATTTTTTATTTTGTCATCACAAAAAATAAAGTTTTGAGTTGATTTCTATATTGTTCTGACGGAATGGCTTTTAATTAAAATATAAGTATGTGTACAGTAATACAAACCCTATATAAATAAGAAAAATGTTACTAACTTTAAATCCGAAACTAGTCTGTCTTATATGAACATTCCAGTAAAAATATTGAATAATTGTATTCAAATAAAATTAGATTTTTGTTGCACCCCCACTTTTTTTTTTTTTTTCAAATCTTTTATTTGGGTGTCGGATAGAAAGGTTGGAATTTATTTGGTACTCCTTGGGCGTTGAGTTCCGTGGCGACCAGCATAAAAAAGACAAGCGTAGCGACAGCGTCGCTCCCTTCCTGACGCAGGCGCACCGCACGTAACTTTTTTTTTTTTTTTTTTTTACTGACGTTGTTGTAGTAACTAAACGATTATTTGTCATTTATTTTGAAAAAGTTTTACTCTTTATGAATATTAAAAGAAAAAAGTTACTAAACATTTATTAATAATGTCTCACTTTTAAAGACATTTGTTTTTAAATTTCTTTTTCTCTTTTAATATTCATAAAGAGGAAAACTTTTTTCCAAAATAAAAAAATAAAGTGTCAAATAATCGTCAGTAAATAAAAAAATGTTACGTGCGCTTGCGTCAGGAAGGGAGCGACGCTTGTTTTTTTATGCTGGTCGCCATGGAACTCAACGCCAAGGAGTACAATTTATTTTTGTATGGAAATTTAACGAAGCAATATTGTCAGCCATGAGTATAGATCTGTGCAAGCACTTAGACTGATCCTCGTCGCTGGGGGGGGGGGGAGCAAGTAAACAAATACAACACTTTGATCCAAGATCAAAGTGTTGTATTTGTTCCGTACTCAGTGAGAGAAGTTATTATGGATAGAGGTAATGTCGTAATTTTTATCCCAATCCAGCTGGGAAGTTTGTTTTTTTTCCTCACAAAAACTGAACGCGTGTCTAACTTTGTCCTCATGGGAAATTAAAATCGAACAAAGTTGGCGGTGAAACCTGAACGAGCTTTCCCCGCTCGGACCTGAATGAACCCCCCCCCCCCCGAAAAAAATAATTCTTTTTCAAGTTTCTGATTTTTTCCTGTGGATTATAATCAGACTCAACTTTCATATTAGCAGGAAAAATTTTTTACAAAAATTTTATTTAATGACTTAACGTGCGGCCACTTTTTAATTAAACGTTACATTAAATTGATATCCCACTTTGCGGTCGTTCTTCTTTATAAATGTTAAAAGTTATTAAATAAACTTGTTACAAACATTTTTCCTACTAATATGAAAGTTAAGTTTGTTAGCGAAAAAAATAAGAAAATGTAAAAAGAAATTTTTACAGCCGGGGAGGAACTCGTCAGATCCTAAGGGACAAAGGTTGTTCAGCCAGCAGGTCCGCCTAGTTGGCTAAAAGAAGACAACAAAAAACACGAAAGCTTAAAATCGACGGTTTTTCCTTATAACACGCATGAAATACAAGAAATCCAACAAAAGTATTCGACTTTGCACGAAGTATTAAAAAAGAATTTGTTTTAAAATATTTATTAATCTTAAAGAAACTGAAAAAAAAAAAAAAAAAATGAACGACTATGACACCCATAGACAATTTCACAAAACATCAACGAAATTTTTAAAAAGGGAAGGGGGGGGTAAAGAAAACATTTTGGTTGGAAAAACATTCTTTTTATATATAAAAAAAAATAAGGTTCAAAGAATGGGGATAAAAGTAACGCTTAAACTTACCGACTATAGAAATAGTAGAAAAGAGGAAGGAAATAAATAAAATATTGTCTTTTAAGGAGAAAACGGTATCCGCCAGTCAGAGTGCAAACAACTGTTTCACAAATGAGGATTAAAAAAAAATAAAAAAAACTTCCGCCTTTTTTTTCTTTTACCCAGAATTCAACACGAAATGTCGGATGAGAAAACACTTTTCACTTTTTCATAATTTACTTTAGTGTTTTTCCTTCCATGTCTTTATTAGTTTTTATTAGTTTTTTCTTTAGTTTTCAAAAAATGACATTAATCTATTTTATTTTTGATTCCGTTCAACAAACATGTAAAACTTTTTGTAAGCGTATATGTTTACTGTTTTGGCATTTGATTATTTAGCATAGGGATGGCCAGAGTTATGTCAGAGTGAATTATGGTACTATTTTAACCTAGGACATTTTCTCAGGTATTACCTCCTCTTCGGGCGGAGGGCATTGGTTTATCGCCGATCGCCAGAGGAACTCTTACCGGAGAAACCGACTAATCCGGTCTTGGCAAGCTTTGTATTTGTCCAGAATGCCCGTTTTTGAAGGGAGGGGGTGCATTTACTGCATTCCCCACTATAAACTGGCGTTATATTTTAAATTACTGTGGGGGTCGGATAAATAAATGCCCATTTCGTAGATAGCGTTTATATATATATATATATATATATATATATATATATATATATATATATATATATATATATATGTTTGTGTGTGTGTGTTTGGGACGATTAATCGGAATCGGAAAAATGATAGTCTAATTTCCGATTCCAAAGCAATTGTTTTTAAAATTTAAAATAAAAAAAAACTGATGTTAAATGGGCTGGTAAACAGCAAAACAAAATAAACCAAATACAATACGCAAAAGTCCAGCTAGAATTTGTCACTGACAACTTTCTCTCTCTCAACTTCCAGCACGTCTCTCCCACTGAAGGTAAGTTGTATGACCGCACGAGCGCACGACACACACACACACACGGACGCTTTCCTCTTTGATTATTACATTCAACTCTACACTCCCCCCTGGTCTCCAGACCACACATTTGGCATGGTGGACGTGGTCATTTGTTGCGGGTACTCCTACGAAGGGGGATTGGCTGGACTACTTCATCTTCATTGGAGCTCTCAGAAGATGTGTCAGAACCATTAGCATCAGCGTTAGGGCATACAGTCATACCATCAGGCTGGACTTCTCCATCTTCGTCGGAGCTCTCAGAAGGGGTGCTGGAACTATTGCCATCAGTGTTTGGGTTCACAGTTGTACCATCACGGGGAATAGGACGGATCCACAGGTCATCGTTGGGCGATTCACTATCACTGCTACTCGCCAACTGGTTTGTATTCAGGGCAGGCCGGATATCCTTCACATGGCGTGGAGTACCATTGACTAGCACGGCTTGCTCACTGATGATGCCAGTGATTTGCCCTCTCTGAAAGCTGCTGGTGCATCGATTATTGGGAGGCTTCACTCAAACAGTGTCCCCTAACTCATACGGCCCTCGGGTTTCCTGCCGATTAGGCAGACGGGCGTCAATGTCCTTTATGCGCACTCGATAGTAATGGATTGCATTGGTGGGTGCGCTTGCAGCAGTCATGCCATCCTTTGGAGTTGCATTATATCTATAAATCGCCTCTGTGATCGTGCATTGTTTTCTTGCTGCGATCCTCGTCATGCTTCGATGGCACCGCTCTGCTATGCCGTTGCCACTTGGTACATATGCACATCTGTGTAATGTCTGAACTCCTCACTGCAGAAGGCTGTGTCATTGTCCGTGAGGATCTCATCAGGCGGCCCCCTTTCATAAAATATGGACTCCGATTCACGGATTACACTGGAGGAATCCTGTCTTATTAACGGGTGCCAGATTGCAAACCTTGTCGGTCCACAATCAATCAGAGTGAGGAAGTGCTGGCTGCCGTAGTGGGTTATGTCCATACCCAGTCGGCTCCAAGTCGTGCTTACTCCCAGCTGACCTTTCCGCCACCTGGCCAGGGCGGGGTCGATTGACTGGCATGTTTTGCATTCCCTGACTACCGCTTTCACTGCACTTTTGGACACCGACGGATTGGACAACTGCACAAAGTAACATGTCCGTCTCACTCTGGGGTGTCCACTGAGGTGGTGTATGGTCCTGATTTCATCCGCCACCTCAATAGAGGCGGCACATAATGGTACTGGCTCGGCTTTCTTCTTCATGGTGTCATACCATCACTGTGGCTCCCAAGTAAGCCTATCAGCAAGGTTGCAATTTGAAGTGACTAGTACCGCATCCACAGACAGGTTGTACTCTGTTACCAGCTTTTTTACGGTCTCCAACCTCCGTCTGATCAGCATCTTGCTGGCTGCCTTAGTGCACACCCTAGTCTTGTCTGTCAGTGTGTCTGATATCCAGTGGTACACGCATAGTGAATCTGTGTGTATGCGTAATTTCCTGACTTTCCACTGAAGTGCCAGGTTGATACCTTTTATCACCGCAGCGAGCTCTGCCAGGTTGATATGAGCAGCGTCACTCACCGGTTGCAACTAGCAAGCGTCCTCAATCGCAGCACCATTCTTCTCCAACAGCACACCAATTGCCAGAGGGCTCGCATCTACCCACACATTCAGTTTGTCTCCCTGCACACATCAGTCTCCTTTGGCCGGATCATCCTGCTTTACCCTTGCGATGGTCTCCTTCACCATGCAAATCAACAGATCGTCGGCTGTTTCATTATCCCAGCCTATGATGACTTCGCTTGCCCTCCTTTTTATGATGCCTGTTGCCACGCGAGTCCATCCACACACTGGTAAGTTTTTAAGGCTTACATTTCGTTGATGCCAGATGTTGAGATGTTTGTCATCGGCTTCTTCTGAAAAAAGTTTTTCACACGGGGAGAATACTGCTTGCCTCGTGAAGACATCGGGCACTTCAGGAACTGCAGTTCTGCGCCTCCATTTCAAAGTTCCTCACTCCTGTCGAACGTTCAGGCCCAAGACACAAACGGCATTCACCAAACGTTCTGGATTCTTGCACGTCAAATCAAACTCAGCCAGTTTGGCTCTCACACGTGACGATGACACAATGTCTTCATTCACATATATGTCATCAAGGTATGCCGATGTCCCATCTTTTATTGTTTCTTCCTGTGACAACACAGTGTTAATAATGGTCTTCATTATTTGGGGTGCCACGTTCAGCCCAAAGCCTAGTCTGGTAAAGCAGTACCTCCTGCCAGCAAACACTACCGTCTGAAATGGCCACATTGTTTCACTAATTTGGACCTGCAGGTATGCTTTTCTAAGATCCAGCAGGGACACATTGGAACCCTGCTGGCGCCACTCTCGTAACTTGCTGGCACAAACATGAATGCATCAACATGTGCGTTCAGTTCGCAATAGTCCATCACTGGCCTCACCTTTGCTTTGTTGTGCTGAGCGACCGCCATCAGCGCAATCAGGCCTTTGGGAGGTCCAAGTTTCTCATAGGGGTAGGGAATCAACCAGCCATCCTTGATCCAATCACGAAGTTCCTCTTCATATGCAGGCCTTATTTGGTCGGGCACATGGTACTCTGTTACCTCATTTCACAGTTTGGCTGGTTCCTGGTTTTCCGACCACTTCCACGT